>NW_015389533.1:133438-182902 GCF_001527695.2 Protobothrops mucrosquamatus
CACGTCGACCTTGCTCCAGACGGCGTTGATGGTGCTCTTCTCCTCGGCGGTCCACTGCACCATGGCGGGGGCTGCTGTCGGGGCTGCTGTCGGGGCTGAAGAAAAGGAAGCGGCCAAGGCTGCGGAACCGGCTCCGGGGCGGCCTTTTATGCCCGGCCCGCCGGGAAAGGAGCCCCGGGGGCGGGTGGATCTGGGCCAGGGAGGGGGGAGGGGGGGAGCCCGTCGGGTGTGGCCCTGCCGGGCCAGCCGGAGCCCAAGATAGCTGCCGATGGGACGGCGGCGCCCGCCTTGGGCCGGGCCCGCCTCTTTTGGCCAGGCTCCGCGGGGCGGGCCCGGCTAGGGCTCGGGGCTGCCTTGGTCCTGGATGAGCAGGGCCGGCCGGCCACCGCGGGGGCGTCGAGGGTCTGCAGCAGGCCTGGGGGCTTCAGGAAAATTCACCTGCAGCCTGGCTGTTGGTCAGCTCCGCAAGGCTCCTGGGAAAGCCACTCCCCTTCCAAAGCCGCCCCCTTCGTGGGGTGTAATTCCTGTGACAAGGAGAGAATGGTGGTCCCCTTCCCACAGCATAGGGGGGATCTCTACTTCTCCCTCCTGTGCTCCCCTATCCCAAGAGGGGCGTTGAAGCCAAGGTGGGGTGGGGTGAAGGTTGGGGTCCATGCCAGGGGGCCACTAGGGATGGGCAAGTCCTGTTCAGGGTGTCCCTTAGGGGGATTCTGGGCCAGCTCCTCCCTCTCAACACAGCTTCCTCCCCGAAAGGGGGGCTACGGTGGGTGAAGTAGAGACACCTCTACTGAACAAAAGACTGCATCAATAACGGAAATTGAGGAAGGGGAGCTATCCAAGGTGGAGCAGCACATCAGAGGAAGTGTCGTAGCCTACCAGTGAGAAGAGGCTCTTGATCTCCAGAGTCTATCAATCAATCAATCAATCAATCAATCAATCAATCAGAATAGAGCTGGGACCTTGGAGGTCTTCTAGTCCAACCCCTTGCTCAAGCAGGAGACCCTAGACCAGGGGTCCCCAACCTTGGCAACTTTAAGACTTGTGGACTTCAACTCCCAGAATTCCCCAGCCAGCCATGTCAACTGCAGGTCTTCAAGTTGCCACGCTTGGACACCCAGAGATCAAGTTGAGGTCCACGGGTCTTGAAGTTGCTAAGGTTGGGGACCTCTGCCCTAGACCATTTCAGACAAGTGACTGTCCAGTCTCTTGTTAAAATCCACCAGCGAAGCACAACAATAAAAGGTCTGGAGGCTAAATGTTAAGATGAATGGTTGAGGGAACTCGTTTAATGAAGAAAAGGACGAGGGGGGACATGATAGCAGTGTTCCAATATCTCAGGGGCTGCCCCAAAGAAGAGGGAGTCAAGCTATTCTCCAAAGCACCTGAAGAAGGCAGGACAAGAAGCAACGGATGGAAACTGATCAAGGAGAGAAGCAACCTGGAACTAAGGAGGAATTTCCTGACAGAATAATTAATAAATGGAACTGAAGTTGCCTCCAGAAGTTGTGGGTGCTTCATCACTGGAGGCTTTGAAAGAAGAAACTGAACAGCCACTTTTCTGGAATGGTGTAGGGTCTCCTGCCTAAGCAGGGGGTTGGACTAGAAGACCTCCAAGGTCCCTTCCAACTCTGTGATTCTGTTAAGAATTATGGACTATAATCTATAAAATTTACACCAAGCGATAACTTAAAAGTGGTACAAAATATACTATAGAGAGTATGCAATTCCATCAATAATAACTGAGATAAATTATAAAGTAATAAATGTTGGAAATGTCATGGAAGATTATTTTTATTGATCAGAAACCACTTTCTTCTTCCTTTCTTCTTTTTCTCTTCCCCCCCCCACTTTTCTATTTTTATCTTTAACTTAAATTTGTTTTGTTTGTGATAAATGTTGCTCAATGTTGAAAGAAAAACACAATTCTGAAAATATCTGACTGGGAAGTTAATTTGGAGGACGTGCAGGATTGACAGCACAGTATATATTCACAACAGAAGTTTAACCAAATTTAAGCAAGAACGGCTGACTTCTAAGGGGTGGAAATGTTTATAAAAACTGAATTAGTAGAATCACAAAAAGGAAGGTAGTCAGAAACTGCAAAGTCTTTATTTAATCTATTGGTACTTTAATTGCAGTCAAATTTGCTTTGACTTTTCTTTTTCAATATGCGTAAGAAATACTAAGTAAGAATGCAACGGAGATTTTAATATTAAGTAATGAGCTCATTACTGTTGGCTTTATTGTGCTGTACAACAAATACTTTAATGAAACTTGCAGCAGTTATTTAGAACAGGCAGTCCTCAAGTTATGACCATAATTGAGCCCAAAATTTATGTTGTTGTGAGACATTTGTTAAGTGCATTTTGCCCCATTTTATGACTTTTCTTGCCCCAGTTGTTAAATGAAGCATTGAGTTTGTTAAATTAGCAACATGGTTGTTAAGGGAATTTGAATTCCCCATTGACTTTGCTTCTCAGGTCACCAAAGGGGATCACGCGGCCACAGCACGACCGTCATAAATAGGAGCCAGTCGCCAGGCGTCTGAATTTTGATCACAAGACCGTGGGGGACGCTGCAACAGTCATTAAGTGTGAAAAATTGTCATAAATCACTTTTTTCAGTGCCTGTTGTAAGTTGAGGACTTCCTGCATTGCGTTCAATTTTGACTGGAAAAAACCTAAATAATCCTACTTTTATTAACTAAGATGCGTAATGTTGTTTTTTTGTTTGTTTGAATGGTTCAAACTGTTTACAGGGCTAACCATCTTTCCTCAACATATATCTTCTTCTTCTGCCCTATCCGTTATCGGACGTTGGCGATCATGTTAGCGATCCTGTTTTTATCAGCAGCCGCACGAAAAAGTGCTGCTGAGTTTTGTCCAAACCGGTCCCTTAGATTTTGAAGCCACGATGTTCTTCTTCTGCCTGGACCTCGTTGGCCTTCCATCTTTCCCTGGAGGATTAAATGGAGCATGCCGTATTTTTCTGGGTGTCGCATCACATGTCCGAAATATTCTAATTTTCGTTTTTTAATTGTTTTGATGATTTCCCTTGGCTTTCCCAGGCGGCTTATCCCCTTCTCATTTCATCCCCTCCTCATTGTATCAAAACAATATAATGTATTATGTTCCTTTTACAACACTGCAGTATATAGAAACGTTGCCTTCATACTAAAGAGGGACCCTTTCCTGGCGCTGAGCCTCCACGAAGCCTCCTCCGACTTCAACCGAAGGAGCGAGCAAAGGGCGAAGCCTCCCAGCTCCCTTTGGTCATTGGATCGATGGAATTACTCTCCCACCGTCTTCCCTTTGTCACTGATCCCCTTTATGGTTCTCCTGTTTTACTTCTGTTCACACGTCTTTTCTTCCCTTTTACTCTTCTTTCCCTTTTACTTACTCCAGCTCCTATCCTGTCCTATTTTCTATTCCTTTCTATTCCATTCCATTCTACATTCTGTTCTATTTCTATTCTATTTTCTATTCCATTCTACATTCTGTTCTATTCTATTCCTTATTCTATTCTATTCTATTTCTATTCTGTAATTCTATTCTATTCTATTATTTCTCTATTCTATTCTATTCTATTCTACATTCTGTTCTATTCTGTATTTCTATTCTATTCTATTCCTTATTCTATTCTATTTCTGTAATTCTATTCTATTCTATTATTTCTCTATTCTATTATTTCTCTATTCTATTCTATTCTACATTCTGTTCTATTCTATTCTATTCCTTATTCTATTCTATTCTATTCTACATTCTGTTCTATTCTATTCCTTATTCTATTCTATATTCTATTTTCTATTCTATTCTGTTCTATTCTATTCTTTATTTCTATTCTATATTTCTATTCTATTCTATATTTCTATTCTGTATTTCTATTCTATTCTAATTTTCTATTCTATTCTGCTCTATTCTATTGTGTTCTGTTCTATTCCATTCCATTCCACTCCATTCCATTCTATTCTATATTTCCTATTCTATTCTATTCTATTTTATTCTGTATTTCTATTCTATTCTATTCTGTAATTCTATTCTATTCTATTCTGTTCTGTTCCTATTCCTATTCCTTGACTTATGACCACAGCTGAGCCCAAAATTTCTCTTGCTATGCAAAACATGGCAAAGTTAGTCACACGGTTGTTAAGTGAACCTGGCTTGGCTTGTCAGGAGGCACATTTCACACTTATGACCGTTGCAGCACCCCACCCCCCACCCCGTGGTCGTACGTGTGGCCACTGGTTCATATTTATGATGGTCGCAGTGTCCTGGGGCCATGTGATCCCCTTTTGCGAACTTACGACCAGCAAAGTCAGTGTGGACCGTGTTGCTGACTTAACTACTGTGCCAAGAAAAGTCGTACAATGGAGCAAAACTCACTTAACAAAGGTTCCATTTAGCAACATAAATCTAGGGCTCAATTGTGGCCGTAACTCGAGGACTGTCTGTGTTCTGAGGTGGAAGTGTGGGCTTACGGTTCCTGCAAAGGGAAGGGGCCTTAGGAGGCGGGGCAGGGCTGCTGGCTGAGGTGGAGGGGGTGAGCAGGCAAGAGGCTGATAAGGGCAGCCGGTCCCTGGCATCGCCCACTTCAGCGCCAGGCCCAGGTCTGCAAGCGCCTGACAAGCCCCAGAGGAGACAAGGCCCTGGGGGGTGGGGAGGGAGGCAGGGGGAGACGTCCAAGCCCTGGGAGCCCTTCCCCGAGGGAGCCTGGCCCCCAGAGGGGCAGGCCGAGATACCAGGGACAGAGACCCCCGGGGGGGGGCTTCTTGCTATGGCATCCCCATCCGGTTCTGCCCCTCTGCCGGGAATGCTGGGGGGGGGGGAAGGCAGAGGAAAGCGGGCCAGCAAGCCCCACAGAACTCGGCTGGAGCAGCTGAATTAAATGACCCCCTGCAGGTGGGGTGGGACTAGACGACCTCCGAGGTCCCTTCTGCAGCTCTGGGGAGCCGACAGGCGAGGTAGGGGAGGTCTGCGGCGAGCCCGACGCAGCCCCGGGGGCTTCTCCCGGGCAGCAAGAGAACCGGGGGCGGGGGGGGGGGTCTGGGCGCCTCCCCCGGCCCTTTCGCCCCTTCCCCGCCCGAGCAGCGCAACCAGGCGGGTGGGTGGGGGCCCCGCGCTCCGCCCCTCCTGGACCCCCCGCGGCCCGGAGCTCTGCCGACCCCTGCAAGCCGGCGGGGGAGGGAGGGGAGGCGGTGCCAATCCCCCCCGGGGCACGCGAGACCCCCGCTTGGCCGGAGGAGGAGCCCGGCGGGCGATCTCCGCGTGGTCCCCTTTTCTCGCCGGAGGTGCCTGAACGCGAGCGCGCCCAAAGCAGAGACCCCCGAAGTGCCCCCCGCCCCGAGCCCCTTCCAGACCCAAAGCCCCGCCCACCCCCGAGGGGCCCCTCCCACCCCCGGGAGGCCCCTCCCTGCGGTCTTCCGCCCGCCCCCCCCCAAAGCCTCGATGCCCCGCCCACGGGCGCCCCGGGCAGGAGGGGCTCCCCGTGGAAAGCGCGGCTGGGCGGCGTGAGGGGCGTGGCCTCGCAGGAGGAGCCGCGCGGGCGTCTCTCGGCCACGCCCCCGTCCTCCGCGCGGCGGGCCGCCTCCTGATTGGCCGAGCGGGGCGCGCGCCAAGTTTGAACGGCCGCCGGCTCCGCTGGCTCCGCTTCCGCGATGGCGCCCGGCAGGAAAAGGCCGACGGCGGGCCGGGGCGGCCCGAAGGCCTCGGCGCGGGAGAAGCGGGTGGACGCCTTCCTGAAGGACTTCGACCGCGAGGGTGAGGCGGGCCGGGGCCGGGGCGGGCGTGGGGGTGGGGGTCGGCGGAGGTCCGGGGCCGTGACCGGCGCGCCTGTTTTGCAGTGCGGTCCCGGCTGGCGCAGGTGCGGGCGGCGGGCGAGAGCCTGAAGAAGGACGTGGAGAACCTGAGCAACATGGAGGTGCTGCGGCTGCCGCTGCCGCTGCGCCAGATGAACTGGATCACCTTCCTCGGTGGGTCTCGACCCCCCCCCGCAAGAGCCCCCCCCGCCCGGCCTTGCGCGACCCCCCGCCCGCCCGCTAACCCCCCCCCCTCTTTCTCTCCCCCTCCCTCTTGCAGCCCTGGGAGGCAGCGACAAGGCCCTGGAGAGGGTGGCCTCGGTCAGTGAGTAGCCCGGGAAGGGGAGGGGAGGGGGAGGGCTGGGGGGGTCAATCGGGCCGCCTCCCCCCCCCTCCTGCGAGCTGCCCGGCTTCCTTGCCTCCCTGCAGAGCGAGGTGGAGATCGCGGAGATCACCCAGCTGGCCTCCCGGGCCGTCCAGACGCCCTTCCGGGTCGCCAAGAAAGGTCAGCGGGGCGGGGAGAGGGAGGGAGAAGGGCCCGCCTGATGCTCTCACGGTCCCCCACTGTGAAAATGAAGTGCGGGACTCCAAAGCCGCTAATCCAGGCTCCCTGCAGCAGCGTTTATTGAGTCCACCCCTGGGGGGGAATTGCCCAAGAGGAAACAAGGCGAGCCCCCCCCCCGCAGACACACCGGGCCCTCAGGTTTACACACTTCAGGGAAGGAAGGGGGAGAAAAATGGTGCAGCCTTGCATCACCCACCATCCCACCATTTAAATAATTTTAAAAAGAAACGGCCAATAATATTTCATTTTAATTACATTTTAAATTTAGTATTATTATATTGTTATCTGTTTTAACTGGCTGTAAGCCGCCCTGAGTCCGCTAGGAGAAGGGCGGGGTACAAATTTGATAAATAAATAAAATAAAATAAATCCCATCCAGGGTCTGTCCCCTGCAGGTTGCGGCCTCTTCTGCCTGTTTCCAACCAACACAGCAGTCCTCGACTTGCAACGGATCGCGTAGTAACCATTCCATGTTACAAGAGCACTGAAAAAAGTGCTCTTTTTTTCCCCTCACTTATGACCGCTGCAGCTTCCCCGTGGTCATGGGATTGACATTCACACGCTTGGCAACTGACTCATACTCATGACAGTCGCAGCATCGGGGTGGGGGGTGGGGTGTCACGTGATCCCCTTTTGTGACCTGGCAGGTAGAGTCAATGGGGAAGCCCGATTCGCTTAACGACCGTGTTATCAGCTTGACAACTGCAGCGATTCACTTAACAACTGGCAAGAAAGGTCGTAAAATGGGGCAAACCTCACTGAACGATGTTCAAACATCAGCATTTGTAATTAAGAAACTTCACTTTACTTCCCCTCCTTCCACTCTTACGATGCTCGAGAATGTGAGATGTAAGAACCCCCAAATTTTGATACAATACGAAGACAAGTCTGATTAACAATACAAAGTTTTTATTGAAGAAAAACATAAAAATGATAATAAGAAAAGAAAAGCGTTTGCAATTACGGCCTCCTAAATTCTTCCTTAAATGGATTGAGTTCCAAGAGCGCAAAGGGCAGATTTCAAGCTTTTCATTTTATACTTTTTTACAATGCGTGTCACATCTAAGAAGCTCTTTCAACTCTATAGTCATTCTTTGAAGTTGTTTTTACACTTAAAAGGTCATCCTGGACTCTTCCGTCCATCTGCTGTTATCTTGTTTATTTGTAATTTTCACCTTGGGTCAAAATCCCCCCTTTTTGATATTCCACTTAAAGTGTAAGTTCCTATCTCCCGGAGGAATTTTAGGCAGGAAACAGTAAACATTAGGTCATAATTAATTATCTTTGCTGATTACCATTTGTGGTCACTTTACATGGGCAGGAAACAGTAAACAAACCTTCCCACACATTTGGCAGTGCATTGCTACATTTGCGTCACAGTGTTACATTTGTGCTAAAGAGGCAGTTTCATATAATGGCATTACATTTCTACATTTGTTAAAAGAATAACTTTTATTTCCTTCAAGAAGGAGTTGGAACCACAGCTGAGCCCAGACAGTTGCCCCACTTTACGACTTTTCTTGCCACGGTCGTTAAGGGGATCCCTGCAATTCTTAGCAACATAGTCCCCATTGACTTTGCTGGCCAGGCGGTCGCAAAAGGGGATCATGTGGCCCCGCTGGGACGCTGCGACCGTCATAAATATGAGCCCGTTGCCAAGCATCCAGATTTTGATCACGTGACCCTGGGGATGCTGCGACGGTTGTAAGAGTGAAAAACAGCCACTAGTCACTTTTTTCCAGTGCTTTTGAACTTCAAATGGTCGCCCAATGAACAGTTGTAAGCCGAGGACCGCTTGCTTTGTCTTAATAAAAAGAAAAGTGGTCGCTCATGTTGCCCTAACTCAAGGGTAGGCAACCTTGGCCCCTTCATGACTTGTGGACTTCAACTCCCAGAATTCCTGAGCCAGCATGGGGAGAACTATGGCCCCTTCATGACTCGAGGACTTCAACTCCCAGAATTCCTCAGTCAGCATGGGGGAAAACTTTGGCCCCTTCATAACTCGTGGACTTCAATTCCCAGAATTCCTCAGCCAGCATGGCTCAGCTTGGAAACCTCTCCCTTTCCCCTCAGCATGGCTGGCTCAGGAATTCTGGGAGTTGAAGTCCAGGAGTCATGACGTGGACAGGGTCTTGGGGAGGCTGAATGCAACCACATGTTTGTTAGATCCGTGTCCCTCCTGGCTGGTACTGGCAGCTCGGGAGGGTACACGAGCCTGGCTCCAGGGAATTATTAACGCTTCTTTGCAGGAGGGTGTCTTCCCTGCGGCCCTTAAGGAGGCCGTTGTGAGGCCCCTCCTCAAGAAGCCTTCCCTGGNACCCCTAACTTGTGGGGTGCCTCAGGGGTCGGTCCTCTCTCCCCTTTTGTTCAATATTTATGTAAAGCCGCTGGGGGAGATCATCCGTGGCTTTGGGGTGGATTTCCATCAGTACGCTGATGACACTCAGCTGTACATTTCCACCCCAGGCCACCCCAACGATGCCCTTGACGTGATGGCCCGTTGCCTGGAGGCCGTAAGGGTCTGGATGGGGAGGAACAGACTCAGACTCAACCCTTCCAAGACTGAGTGGCTGTGGATGCCAGCGCCTCGGCATAGTCAGCTGACGCCATCGCTGACTATAGGGGGCGAAACTTTGGCCCCCTCAGAGAGGGCGCGCAACTTGGGTGTCCTCCTGGATCCACGGCTGACATTGGAAGACCATTTGTCGGCCGTGACCAGGGGGGCGTTTTATCAGGTCCGCCTGATCCACCAGTTGCGACCTTTTCTGGACCGGGACGCCTTGCGCACAGTCACTCATGCTCTCGTCACCTCTCGCCTGGACTACTGTAATGCTCTCTACATGGGGCTCCCTTTGAGGAGCACCCGGAGGCTTCAAATGGTCCAGAATGCGGCCGCGCGGGCGGTGTTGGGAGGGACTCGTCGCTCCCACGTAACACCGCTGCTGCGCGAGCTGCACTGGTTACCAGTGGCCTTCCGGGTGCGCTTTAAGGTGTTAGTTACCACCTTTAAAGCGCTCCATGGCATCGGACCTGGATATCTCCGAGACCGCCTTCTGCCGCAGATCCCCTCCCATAGACCGGTACGCTCCCACAGAGTGGGTCTCCTCAGGGTGCCGTCGGCCAAGCAATGTCGGCTGGCGACCCCCAGGGGGAGGGCCTTCTCTGTGGGTGCCCCCACCCTCTGGAACGAACTGCCCCCCGAGATCCGGATGATTCCGGATCTCCTTACTTTCCGCCGCGCCCTCAAGACATGGCTCTTCCAGCAAGCGGGCCTGGCCTAGGGAGGATTTTAAATCGGGTTTATTTTAAGGAAAAAATTTTAAACAGCACAACTTTAAAATATTTGGTTTTAATTAGTTTTATTTGGTGGGGATTGTAAATACGTTTTTGTTTTTAAATATGTTGTGAGCCGCCCTGAGTCCCGTTGGGAGAAGGGCGGGATATAAATCAAATAAATAAATAAATAAATAAATAAATGAAGGGGCTATAGTTTCCTCCATGCTGGCTGAGGAATTCTGGGAGTTGAAGTCCACCAGTCATAAAAGAGCCAAGGTTGCCTACCCCTGACCTAGAAGCCGTGACGGAGCCGGCTGAGAAGCGAGCATTTCACAGCTGCCCCCACCAGCCTGCCTGTCTCGCCCCCCTTCCTCCAAGAGTTTGTGTCCCCCCCGCAGCCAAGCAGGCCATTGAGACCATCGACGAAGAGATGGAGACGTCTCTGCTGCCTGCGGTCAAGAAGTCCAAGCAGGAGGACCAGGCTGATCCGGATGTGGCACACCAGAAGCCAGGAAAGGTATACGTTTCTCTCTGTCCTTCCGAAGGCCTCTGCCTTGGCCCTCTTGCGCCCCCCCCAAGACCCCTGCCTGTTGAGTGCTTCTTCTGTCTGCATGCAGCCCTCGGGGTGGGGGTGGGGGGCTGCACCCGAAGCCCGGAAGGTTCTGTCTGAGAACGGATCTTTCTCTGCCAAGTCCCAGCAACAGGGCCTTAATAGGCAATAAAGCAGTAAAAGGATGAAAAATGAAGAACGGTTGCAGGATTTGGGTACGGCTGTTCTAGAGAAAAGGAGGACGAGGGGGGACAGGATAGCAGTCTTCCAGGATTTGAGGGGCTGCCCCAAAGGAGAGGGAGTCAAGCTGTATTCCAAAGCACTTGAGGGCAGGACGAGAAGCAACGGACGGAAACTCATCCAGGAGAGAAGCAACCTGGAACTAAGGAGAAACTTCCTGACAGTCAGAACAATTAACCAGTGGAACTGCCCGCCTCCAGAAGTTGTGGGTTTTCGAGAAGAGCTTGGACCACCATTTGTCTGAAATGGTATAGAGCAGGGGTAGGCAACCTTGGCTCTTTTATGACTTGTGGACTTCAACTCCCAGAATTCCTCAGCCAGCACGGCTCAGCTTGGAAACCTCTCCCTTTCCCCTCAGCATGGCTGGCTCAGGAATTCTGGGAGTTGAAGTCCACCAGTCATAAAAGGGCCAAGGTTGCCTACCCCTGAGTCTCCTGCCTGAGCAGGGGGCTGGACTAGAAGACCTCCGAGGCCTCTTCTTGTTCTATTCTGAATGAATGAAATGGGTGGGTGGGTGGGTGGGCAGATGGACCGGTGACCTACTATCTCAAAAGTGAATGCCCTGCTCACACAGCAAAGGGCCTGTGGCTGAAGGCAGGCCGAGTCACACCCCCTTCTGCGTTCCAGGTGCAGACCTCAAGCAAAAGGCCTCCGACTTCCAAGCGGGCCCGGCCCCCTTCATCCCGATCCAAGCATTTCCGCAAAAGGTAACGGGCAGCAAGCGGTCAGCAGCCCAGCTCAGGGACCACCAAGGAACCCACAGTGCGACCCTGAGCTATAAGCATTCTCCTCTGTCGGAGACTGAAACGGGTTGAGCCAAGCCCTGTGGAGGGGGGAGGGCGAAGGACCCACCGGGTGGGTTGTCCTTCAGAGAGACCCCCGAGGGGGGACACCACGGCACTCTTGAAATGCCTCAAGAGGTGTCAGGTAGAAGAAGGTGCTTGGGAGGGAGATCTGGGGGTCCTGGAAGACCCCAGGGGCGCAGTGTGCTGCAGCTGCCTAAAAAGACGGTGCAATCCTGGGCTGCCTGAGTGGGGGGAATAGGGGAAGGGTTAGTGCTGCTTTACGCTGCCCTGGTCAGAACCCCCCCACGAGATGTTCCTCCCCCCCCCCCCTCTGGTCCCCACAATGCAAAAGGGCTGAGGAGCTGGAGAGAGAGAGTGCAGGGCAGAACAAGGGAGCTGGGGAGGGGCTTGGGGGCGAAATCCCACAAAAAGGAATTCCTGGCTTAATGGAGGGGAGGCTAAGGGGGATGATAGCAAGAAGGGGTGAGGGAGGAGGGGGGCAGTCAGACAAGAGCCAGCAGGGAGAAGCTTTAAGGCCTGGCAACCTGAAGACTTGTGGACTTCAACTCCCAGAATCCCCCAGCCGGCCACGTCAGCTGCAGGTCTTCCAGTTGCCACGCTTGGACACCCAGAGATCCAGGCTGGAACCGGAGAGGAATTTCCTGACTGGGGAGCCCTTATGCAAGGGGACAGGCAGCTGCGACTCCTCCACGCCTGGAGGGTCTCCAGAAGAGTCTGGGCAGGCATTTCTCGGGGGGTGGGCGGAGCAGAGTCGGGAGAGAAGACCCCTCCCCCCCCCAAGGTGCCTCCCAGCACTAAGATGGCTGCCGTGATCCCTTTTCTTCCAGAGGGGAGGACGGAATTGGTGATTTAAATCACAGGAGTCCCCTGTTCATGAGGCTAGAGGTCTAGGCAGGTGGGGGGGGCGTATCTTCCATGGCTTGTCCCTTGACTGGAATGGTGTGCTGAGCAAGGGGGTGGTCTTGATGCCCTCAAGGTCCCTTCAGGCCAAGAATTCCAGTCTAGAGCAGCCGGCTTGAAGTCCCAAACGGGCCACTGACCTGGCGGCGGCCGCTGCTGCTGTATTTTAGCAGGCCCAGCAAAGTGAACCCCATCACTCCAGCTGGCCGAGGGACCCCCACAAAAGCTGCCACTCCTCTGCTCACACCTGCTGGCAAGTTTGACTCCAGGTGAGCCCCCCCCCTCCGCCAGGCAGGCCCCTCGGGCGGCCTCCGGGGCGGGGCTGGTGGAAGCTCTGGGGGGGGGGCGGCCGCCTGATCTCCTGCCGCTTCTGCCCGCAGCGTTTTCAAGACGCCCGGCCTGCGGGCCCCTGCCGCCCACGAGCGGGTCTTCAGCATCTCGGTGAACGGCAGCCCCCTGGCAGACAAGAGCGAGGTCTTCCTCGTGGTGCCCCTGGGCGGAGGAGAGGTAAGGGCCTTCGGGCGCTGGGGGGGGCGGCGTGGAAGCCCCCTTCGCCCAGTGGGGAGCCGCTTTGCCCTCTCGCCCCTCTCCAGGACGGGGGAGACTTTGGGGGCTTCTGTTTCTCAACACGGGCCGGGGGTCCTGGCGGTTCCTGCATGAATTGGGGGGATTGGTGGGCTTCTTTCACCCCCAGAAAAGCCCCCCCCCCTAAGCCTGGCTCCTACTCCCTTTGCCCTCTGCACAGAGCATCCGGATCAGGGCCAGCGAGCTCTCGGAGAAGGACCTGCGGGGGCTGAACGCCCAGGCCCTGGGCAGCGTGAAGAAGCTGTCGGTAGGTCTGGCTCTTTTCCTCCGTCGTTCCTGGGGAGCCAGCGGCCTCCCCCTTCCTGGGCTCCTTGGAACCTGGTCCGGGTCGACCAGCCTTCCCGAATGCCGGGGGTCCCCCTGGAGGGAGGGCTGGCCTCTTCGTTCCCAAGCACCCCCTAGGGGGGATTCACCCCAACTCTGGACAGCCAGCCCTCTTGCAGAGGCCTCTCCGGGTGTGAGCAGAGGCCAAAACATCCATGGAGTCATAAAATAACAGCAGAAATCAAAGGGGGCAGCCACAGGGACTCGCAGGGCTGGGGCCGACTCCACTTTGGGGGTCCTGGAGAAGCTAGGAAGGAATCAGGTGCGAGGCTGAGTCGGGAGAGCCAGAAAAGGCGGTTGCGTCTCTTTGGCCTCTGGGTTGGCAGGTGGGGGGCAGCTCTGCTGGGGGGAGGAAGACTTGGGGGGGAGGAGAGGAGGCCTTTGTTGGGATGTCTCCTCCCTGAGTGGGCCGAGGCTGCATCCCTGTTCTCCCCACAGCACAGCTTTCCATCCTGGCTCCTCCCGGGAGGAGTCCGAAGGCAGAGGGAGGGCACCTTTCAGCCCTGGGGGGGGGGTCTGGGGAAGGCCACTTGGAGTGTTTCCTCTGGGGTGGGGTCCTTCTGACCCCCAGCCTCGGTTCCTCTCCTTCCAGAGTCAACTGTCCCACCTCTGCAACCGAGTGGGCAGCCAGAAGTGACGGCGCCTTCGACCAGCCGGTTCAGCCGCTCCAGTCCTGCCCCGGGAAAGGGGAGACCCGGCGTAGGGACGTGCTGCAGGGGGCAGGAGCCCCACCTCCCGGGGTCCCCGTGTTTTTTGGTCTCCTGCAGAATCTCTATGGGTGCCCCCCTCCATTTCACAGGGTGTACGTTGTGTCTGGGGCAGGGAGGGTTTCCCCGTTTCCTTGCTTGTCCTGCCTCTCCCCCGGTTCCTTCTCCCCCTGCCAGATCTGCTGCCCCCTTTCCGGATCCGCAGGAGGGCGGCGTGGCTGGCTGGGAGCTGCTCTCCGTTATCCAGGGTTGTCCTGGCCGGCTGCTAGGTGGCTTCCCTGGACAGGAGGCTGACCGGCCTGGCCCTTTTGTGCCCAAAGCGCTGCTCCTGTTGTGCCACCCGATGCCAGTCTCCCTCCTCTGGCGGCCTCAGCCTCCCCCAGCCCCAGGGCGCCTCCTGCTTCTCTTGGCTGCCTCTGGGTGCCGGGGAGAGGGTGGCGGGCGGTTAGAGCGGCCCTCGGTCCTTCACAGCCCGGGGGGTGGGTGGGTGGGTGGGGGAACAGAAACCCCCCCCCTGGACGAACGCTGGCTGCTTTCTTTATCCGGGGAATCCTTCCTTCCTTTCCAAGCCTTTTTTTACGTGGCTTTATATTTACCCTCTTCCATTAGGTCCAACGACACCATTTCCTTAACGGTTTTTGCATTTTATAATAAAGTGTGTTGTCTTCTTCAAGGTCCGAATGGCTTCTTGGGGTCACTGTGAGCCAGCGGGGGCCCCTCCTGCCCCCTCCCCACCTCGGCTGATGCCATCCCTGCCCAGAAGGGAGGGGGGGTGCTCCTTCTGGGCCCTGCCCTCCCCAAGTCCCCCCCCCTCCAGTGCCCTGGAAAGCTGCAGTTGGGGGGGGGGGTCGAAGAAGGCCGGTGGGGGGAGGGTGCTGAGGCCTCTTTTATTTTTCCCAAAATGGCACAAGGTTTGCTTTTAGGAAGCTGGCGACAGACGGACACACCAGCCAGGTTTTTACAGGGAGTCCTTGGCTTACGACCACAGTGGAGCCCCAGATTTCCGTTGCTAAGTGTGTTTTGCCCCATTTTACAATCTTGCCACTGTTGCTAAGAGAATCGCTGCAGTTGTTGAATTAGTAATGCAGTTGTTTCAGGCCTAAGGAGGGACTAAACTGTTGTGACTTATGACCATTTTTCACACCAGCACTGAAGGTTTCCCCAATTTGGCTCATGAAACTGACTCACATTTATGACGGTTGCCGTGTTCCAGGGGTCACATGACCCTCTTTTGTCACCTGACAAGCCAAGTCAACGGGGGAAGGCAGATTCACTTAACAACCCTGTTACTCGCTTAACAACTGCAGTGGTTCACTTAACAAACGTGGCAAGAAAAGTCATAAAATGGGGCAAAACTCACTTAACAAGTGTCTCACCTTGCAAGATTAATTTTGAGCCCAATTGCGATCGTAAGTCGGGGACCGCCTGTATCTCGATCCCCTGCAAACCCAGCCTGTGTCGGTTGGGAAGGTGGGGGGTTGGGGCTGTGATTTAAGGGGGCGCTTGACCGGCAGCCAGCCATCGGGCCAGGCTTGGCTCTTACGGGCCATGTGGACCAGGGTGGGCTCTTTGCCACCATGAGGGTCAATCCCCACCTAAGCCTGCCTGCCCTACTGCCGGTTGCTCCTCTTTCCTCTCCAAAATGGAGGGTTGGTCGGCTCCAGACGTTGCCGAGAGAGGTAAGTGGGGAGGCAGGAGGGGGTCCCGGTCGCTGTCTGGGGAAGAGGCGACTGCAGGGACCCCCGATGGACAGCTTGACCTGGGACAGCCGGCGGCCGCCAGCCATTCCCAACCTTTTCTATACCCCACACCCCTAGAACGCTCCTGATATATTCTCGCACCCCTCACAAAAGTTTGAAATGACAGCAACAAATTATGCATATACACTACAATTTTGAAAACCCAAGTTTTCGCACCCCCTGGAATATTGTCTTGCATCTCTGGTTGGGAACCCCTGAGGTAGAGACCCCAGAAGGGCTTCGGTCCAGCTCTGTCCAGATGGCCAGTCAGCTAGAAATTCTCCTGCAGAGGCAGAGAGAGCTGAGCAGATGGGGGGGGGGGGAGGAGGAGGGATGCCATAGATTCCTTACAAGTACTTGCAAGAAGAAGTCACGCAAAAGAGCACCCAGGCATGTTCTCCAGTATTCAAGACTGGCAATTT
This sequence comes from Protobothrops mucrosquamatus, assembly GCF_001527695.2. Classification (NCBI taxonomy): domain Eukaryota; kingdom Metazoa; phylum Chordata; class Lepidosauria; order Squamata; family Viperidae; genus Protobothrops; species Protobothrops mucrosquamatus. The sequence goes on from NW_015389533.1 coordinate 149,347, forward strand.
TGCTGCTGATGCACTTTGGGCCCATCACCAGGAGACGGGGAGTTCTAGTCCCACCTTAGGCTTGAAAGCTGACTGGGTGACTTTGGTCAAGTCTCTCTCTCCTCCCAACCCACCTCAGGGATGTTCTGGGAAAAATAAAAGTAATAAATATCTCTGCTGCCTTGAGTCGTTTACAAAAAAACAATAAAAATGGACTCTAAATAGATCAATTAAAATTTTAAAAAATGAATGTTACAATGCCCACGGATGACGTGAGCCCAGAAATACTGAGACTTATGTGGTTGCATCGGACACTGGAGTGCAGCTGCACAATCTTTGCACAACAAGAGTTCCTGCATGCGTTTCACACATACGGCGTCCTCTTGGTTCCTGGAGGTCGCTGCTGCTTCCAGTTTTGGAATTGGAGGGGGGGTCTGTGAAATTGGGCTGCCTCCCTCCCTTTCCTTCATCAAACACAACGAGGGGAAGCCAAACCCAGAGGTGCCTGATGAGCAATAGGCCAGTTCTCCTCCTCCTCCTCGCGTGGCTCAACCAGTCCCACCAAAGGAAGGTGGGCCCGTGGACCCTCCTTGCCACCAGGGCACCGGGGAAAGTTGGGGATCGGGAACCAGAGACTTGCTTAGGTGGTTCCACTGTGGAAGGGGCCAGTCTTCCCCTCTCTTCGCCTGGGGTCTGCAACTTTGCTTTCTTTTATATTGATTAATTCACGACATAAGCCTAAGACTGAAAATCAGGCTTGTCACATGCTATGTTTTTTCTATCCTGCTCCATGGAGTAGAGAGTCGGTCTCTGACAGAAGGCCACCTGAAGAGACGAGAAGCATTTGAAATGTGGATTGACAGGCGGCTGTTACGTAGAAGCTGGGTTGACAAGATCAGAAATGAGGGGGTGATAAGCCGCCTGGGAAAGCCAAGGGAAATCGTCAAAACAATTAAAAACAAAAATTAGAATATTTTGGACATGTGATGCGACACCCAGAAAAATACGGCATATTCCATTTAATCCTCCAGGGAAAGATTGAAGGCCAACGAGGTCCAGGCAGAAGAAGAACATCGTGGCTTCAAAATCTCAGGGACTGGTTTGGACAAAACTCAGCAGGACTTTTTTGTGCGGCTGCTAATAAAAGCAAGATCGCCAACATCCGATAACGGATATGGCACAAGAAGAAGATATTGATTAATGTTTATTTTATTTATTAAATTTTTATGCCGCCCATCATCCTTAGAAGGTGACTCTGGGAAGGTTACAATTTATAAAAAGAAATAATTACAGTATTAAAATTATGCTGATTACAATATTATTAAAAACTACTAGAACTGGAACTAAGAGCTAAGATAGACAGGAATATGGATATATAAATATAAATATATTCTTTTTATTTATTTTTAATTTTTGTGCATTGCCCAGAATTGCTTTTAGTGAATGGGCAGCTATATACAATTTAAGAAAGAAAGAAAGAAAGAAAGAAGGAAGGAAGGAAGGAAGGAAGGAAGGAAGGAAAGAGGAAGGAAGGAAGGAAGAAAGAAAGAAAGAAAGAAAGAAAGAAAGAAAGAAAGAAAGAAAGAAAAAGAAAGAAAGAAAAAGAAAGAAAGAAAATGCTCATTCAGACTCATGAAGAAGCCCACTTCTTAGGCTGGGCCAAAGCACCTGGCTGGCATTCCCTAGGTCTGAGGCCACCTGAGTGAGCAGAATTCCCTGGGGGGGGGTGTCTTCCCCTGAGTTTCCTTTTTGTCTTTTGTCCTGGCCCAAGATTGCCCCCTTCCACGATTGCCTGTCCCATCCACAAGTCATCTAGAAGAAGTCTGGGGCCACCGAGCACTTTCTCCCCGAGGTCACCCAGGTGAAACGGACCGAGTCGTCTCCCCATCAGAGTTTGTCCTGAAGAAGCTCTTGAGGATGGAGGGGCAGCCAGTGGAGAGGGCTGTCTCCCCCCCATAGGAAGCAGATGCCCTCTTGAAACCCTTCCTGGGCGACCATGCAAGCAGCCTCTAACTGGCACTGGGGAGTCTTCTGTCCTTGGGGGTGGGGTGGGGGGAATACCCACCAGCGGACATGAAGTTGAAAACAGCCAGCTTCTGGGGCAGAGGGAGCTGGGCCTCTCTTGCCAATTTCGGTCTGAAGGAAGAGGAGACAGGTGTGTCCTTGGAGTCCCCACGAAAGCTGGATAAATCATCTTCTTCCTTGCATGGCTGAGTCCGTTCTCCGCACCTGAAGAAGCTCCTCAACTCCATTCGAGAGCTGCCTTCATCTCCGTCTGCTGGTGAGTCACTATAGAATAGAAAAGAAGAGAAGAGAACAGAATATAGAAGAGAAGAGAGGAGAGAAGAGAAGAGAATAGAAAATAGAAAATAGAATTACAGAAGAGAAGAGAAGAGGATATAGAAGAGAAGAGAATAGAGAAGAGAAGAGAAGAGAAGAGAAGAGAAAATAGAATTACAGAATAGAAGAGAAGAGAAGAGAATATAGAAGAGAAGAGATAATAGAAAATAGAAGAGGAGAGGAGAGAAGAGAATATAGAATAGAAGAGAATATAGAAGAGAAGAGAATATAGAAGAGAAAATAGAATAGGAATAGGATAGAATAGAATAGAATAGAATAGAACAGAATCTGGAAGGGACCTTGGAGGTCAGTCCAGCCAGCCTATTGCCTGCTTTGTGATTTGGGGAAGACTTTGGGCACCGGCCTAAGGACCAATTCTGTAAACCAGGGGTGTCCAACCTTGGCAACTTTAACACTTGTGGACCAACTCCCAGAAGTTACCATCCAGCATAGCTGTTGCCAAGTTTGGAGACCTCTGCTCTAAACCAAAGGCAGGTTTTCTTTGTGGCTGCCAAATGCACAAAGGAGATGATAACGTGGAAATGTTTGTTTATTGGATGTACCAATAAAATAATTTGATTGGGGCAATGGCTGGAATTTGGGACATCACGTTTCTTCAAGGTATCATTTCCAACCTGGAATTTATATAAGAGAATCTTACTCAGTGAAATAATCTGTAGGCATCTCTGATGCGGAAAAATGCCTGTGTTTTTATGGCCCCACCAAGTCCAGTCATAGAAATAATCTTACTTATGTATTAAATAATAAGGTATCGTTATGCAAAATAAATTATTGTATGCTACTATACTAAACTTAACAGCATAATGTAGTCAAAATAGACTGGACTGGACTGATAATGGCAAAAAATGTTGCTTTTCAAAATAAAATTGGAAGGGCTGTTAAGCACTATGCCAAGAGGCTGGCTCTGTTTTCCTCTCGGACTCTCAGAATAATATAAAAGAGTAGGAAGGGACCTTTGGAGGTCTTCTAGTCCAACCCCTGCTCAAGCAGGAGACCTATACCACTCCAGAGAAATGATTGTCCAGTCTCTTCTTAAAAGCCTCCAGTGATGGAGCACCCACCACTTCTGGAGGCAACTTCCGTTCCACTGGTTAATTGTCCTCACTGCTAGGAAGTTTCTCCTTAGTTCCAGGTTGCTTCTCTCCTTGATTAAGTCTCCATCTGTTGCTCCTTGTCCTGCCTTCAGGTGCTTTGGAGGACAGGTTGACCACTATTCTCTGTGGCAGTTCTAGGCAGGGTTTTCAGAGGTCAGCTAGCAGCCAATTTCTCTTCTTTGGTCAGTATTTACAAGCAAGAGTTTCCAGGGAGAAGAAAATAATCCAATAAGCTATATTGGATTTCTGTCTGGTCCAATTTCTTAATAGAATAGAGTAGAGTAGAGTAGAGTAGAGTAGAGTAGAGTAGAGTAGAGTAGAGTAGAGTAGAGTAGAGTAGAGTAGAGCTGGAAGGGTCCTTCTAGTCCAGCCCCCTCCTCAAACAGGAGACCCTATACAATTTGAGACAAGTGACTGTCCAGTCTCTTCTTAAAAATCTCCAGTGATGGAGCACCCTCAACTTCCAGAGGCAACTTCTGTTCCACTGGTTAATTGTCCTCACTGTCAGGAAGTTTCTCCTTAATTCCAAGTTGTTTCTTGATGAGTTTCCATCCGTTGCTTCTTGCCCTGCTTCTTCATTAAGAACGTTTCATTAATGTTTCTTCATTAGCTTCTTTGAAGTACTTTCTCAAAATATTGCCTCTTCACTCATTACAGCATCCTATCTTAGCAAGGCGGTTTTTACTTACGGAGTGGCTGCTTCCCTCTCCAGCCCCGTCCCTTCAGCCCCGGGTGTAACCACGCTTTCCAGCCGTGACTTCTCCATCTTCTTTCTCCCTCCAGCAGAGGATTGGAGCCCGGACCCTGGGTGCGATGAGTCAACATGCTTCCGGACCCCCAACAGCCCAGCAACCAGAGCAACCTCCCTCCTGCTTCCTTCATCCTGGTCGGCATCCCTGGCCTGGAGGAATACCACAGCTGGATGGCCGTGGCCTTCTGCCTGATGTACCTCTTCGCTCTTCTGGGAAACCTCTCCTTGCTCTGCCTCATCCGGATGGAGCGCAGCCTCCACCAGCCCATGTACCTCTTCCTGGCCATGCTGGCCGTGGCCGACGTGACCTTGTCGTCCTCCACCGTGCCCAAGACCCTGAGCGTCCTCTGGTCCTACTCCAAGGAGATCTCCTTTGAAGGCTGCCTCGCCCAGATGTTCTTCACCCACATCAGCTTCATCGCAGAGTCCACCATCCTGCTGGCCATGGCTTTCGACCGCTACGTCGCCATCTGCCGGCCGCTGCAATACACCTCCATCCTGTCCCCCTCCGTGGTGGCCAAGACCGGCTTGGTGGCTCTGGCGAGGAGTTTCTGCGTGATGTTCCCCACCGTCTTCCTCCTCAAGAGGCTGCCTTACTGCGGGAAGAGGGAGATGCCCCACTCCTACTGCGAGCACATGGGCATCGCCCGCATGGCCTGCGCCAATATCGCCGTCAACATTTGGTACGGCTTTGTGACCACTCTTCTCTCGCCAGGCCTGGACGTGCTCCTCATCGCCGCTTCTTACCTCCTGATCCTCAAGGCCGTCTTCAGGTTCCCTTCCCAGGACACCCGCCTGAAGGCGCTGGGCACCTGCGGCTCCCACCTCTGCGTCATCCTCATGTTCTACACCCCGGCCTTCTTCTCGTTCTTCGCCCACCGCTTCGGCCACGGCATCCCCCAGTCCGTCCTCATCCTCCTGGCCAACCTCTACCAGCTGCTGCCCCCAATGCTCAACCCCGTCATCTATGCCGTAAAGACTCGGCTGATCTGGAAAAAGCTCAGCAAGGCCTGCCGCCAATGAGGCAGAGCTGCTCAGTGGGTAGAGTCCCCACTGTCTTACAGACAAGGTGGGCGTGGGAAAGCCGACCCCACCTGCTCTCGCTTCCATTGCTTGAATGGCATTTTGGACCCGTGAGAAAACGACTGGAGCCCCCCACTCCGTCTGATCCAAAGCGTCTTTATTGGCTTCCTCCTTAAAGCTTGTCTTGCTCCGAGTTAAGGGCTGATAAACAGTGAGCTGCTTTGGGCTGTTGGTTTGATCTCCGAGCTTGGCAATTGGGCTGCAAACGTTTCGGGGGGGGGGGACATCTTCAGTGCTCATCTGTCAGAGCGCTGGCCTTTAAATACCTTTTTGTGTGATATAAATTGGTGTGGATTTTATTTGTCCGGAAGTTTCTGAGTCATGGTTTGGTTTCGGGCTGTTTGATTGGCTGGTTGTTGTTGCTGGGCCACAGTCCTTGGTGTGTAAGTATCGTCTGTGTGATGCAAATGGTGTTAGCTTGTTTGGTTGCCTCTGACTCACGGTCTGGTTTTGGATTGTTTGGTTGGCTGGCTGTCCTTGAGATCCGGTTTCTAGTGAGGGGTTGTGATTTTTGTTGCTGTGTGGTGGGGTGTGCCTGTTTGTTCATTTTAACAGCCCAAAACCAAACCATGCTTCAGAAACATCTGCTTAATCTTTCTTGGCATTTGTCATTACACAAAAGGAAAAAAACAATCCAATTTATCAAAAGCTGCACTGTAAAAGATTAGGAATACAAGTCAAAAGAGGCAAGAAAGTGGTAAGAGAACATTGTTCCATTCTAGACGAGTTCATATCACCGGACCCTGACGGATCACATCCCAGAGTTCTGAAGGATCTGGCAGAAGAGGTCTTGGACCCACTGAACCATCTCTTTCAAAGATCCCGGAGCCCCTGGGAACCACCTGAGGCATCAGAAAGAGCTGATGTGGTCCCCATTTTTTTAAAAAAGGGGGGGGGGAACAGATCTAGGAAACTACAGACCTATCAGCCTAACCTCAATGCTTGAGAGGATTCTGGAAAAGATAATCAAGCAACGGATCTGCAAACACCTGGAAACAAGCAAAGCTATTACTGGAAGCCAACATGGGTTTGTCAAAAATAAATCACGTCAGATAAACCTTATTGTATTCTTTGACAAAATGAGTGGGCTAGCAAAATGCTGTGGACATAGTATACCTGGATTTCAGTGAGGCATTTGAGAACAACCTACTTCTTAGTAAGACAGAAAAATGTGGGTTAGACAGCATCACCACCAGATGGATTTGTAGCTGGTTGACCAACCGTGCCCAATGGGTAGTCCTCACTGGAACCGCATCTACATGGAGGGAAGCACGCAGTGAGGTACCCCAAGGGTCTGTCTTAGTGCTCTTTAATATCTTCATAAACAGTTGAGATGAGGGGATAGAAGGGAATTCACCCAGCGTCTAATGGGGGGAATAGCCAACACCTCAGAAGATAGGCTCAAGATCCAGAAGGATCCTGACAGACTTGGACACTGGGCCCTATCTAACAAAATACAATATATTGGTGTGAAAGGTAAGGAATTACACTTATCAAGAAAAACCCAATGCAGAGGTATAGAATAGGTGGTACTTGGCACAGCAGCAGTAACTGTGAGAGGGACCTAGATGTCCTAGTGGACAATCGCCTAAATATGAGCCAGCCGTGTGCTGCAGCTGCCAAAAAAGCCAACGCAATATTAGGCTTCGTCAACAGAGGGAAGGAATCAAGATGATGTAAAGTGTTAATACCACTTTATACTGCACTGGTAAGACCACACTAGGAATACGGCACCCGGTTTTGGTCACCACAACACAAAAAGATGTTGAGACTCTAGAAAGAGTGCAGAGAACAGCAACAAAGATGATTAAGGGGCTGGAGGCTAAAACATACAAAGAACGGTTGCAGGAACTGGGTATTTCTAGTCTAACAAAGAGGAGGACTAGGGGTGACATGATAGCAGTCTTTCAGTATTTGAGGAGTGTCAGAAAGAAAAGAGGGGTGTCAGCCTTTTGTCCAAATCACCTGAGGGCAGAGCAAGAAGAAACAGATGGAAGCTTGTCGAAGAGAGATTCCACCTAGAACTAAGGAGAAATTTCCTATCCATGAGAACAATCCATCAGTGGGTCAGTTTGCCTCCAGAAACTGTGGGTGCTCCAATACTGGAGGTTTTCAAGAAGAGACTGGACAGCCGTTCGTTAGCAACAGTATAAAGTTTCCTGCTTCAGCAGGGGGTTGGACTAGAAGACCTCCAAGGTCCCTTCTAACTCTGTTATTCTATTATAAATGTCAGCTTCATTTAATGCCTTCCATAAACTTTAATCTTACAAACTGTAATTTGGCCTGTGATCTCCCTGGATTTTGCAAAGTCCCGATGATGCAGCTGCTTCAGCCCTTCACCGTGGATTATGGCTTTCCCTCTTGTTATTCATTGCTGTGTTACCATGCTGCATTTTGTGCGATTGATGGGTTTTGCTCCATTGTGCCCCACCAAAAATCATTACAATTGGGGTGGTTTATAAGTATTGTGAATAAAGAACAGTAATAAATAGAAACTGTTCTTCTTTAGCCCCATAAAAGATACCTAATTTTAATAACAGGGACTCCTGATTCGGCCCTCTGTGTGAACCCTTGTAATTGAATCTCTGAGTAGATACCAACAGAACACAAATCTGATATGTCCCCAGCCCACCCACCCATTCCATAGAAAGCCCCTTCCCCAGCCCAGATCCCTGGCCCTGCCTGGCTGCAGGCTCTGAGCTTAACAATAACAACAACAACAACAACAACAACAACAACAATAATAATAATAATAATAATAATAATAATAATAATAAAGTTGGAAGGGACCTTGGAGGCCATCTAGTCCAACCCCCTGCTCAGGCAGGAAACCCTATACCATTTCAGACAAATGGCTGTCCAGTCTCTTCTTAAAAACTTCCAGTGTTGGAGCATTCACCGCTTCTGGAGGCAGGTTGTTCCACTGGTTAATTGTTCCCATGGTTAGAAAGTTCCTCCTTAGTTCTAGGTTGCTTCTCTCTTTGGTTAGTTTCCATCCATTGCTTCTTGTCCTGCCTTCAGGGGCTTTGGAGAATAGCTTCACTCCCTCTTCTTTGGGGCAGCCCCTGAGTTATTGGAGCTTGATTTATGGTCCTGCCGTGGGAGAAATCAAACCAAGGAAAGTGATCGGCCATTTTGACCTTTCCTGCACCAGACCTTCCGATTGGGTAGATGAGGGAGAATTTTCCCTTAGAACCAAAAGTGAGTAAAACAGCAGGGACTCCCGGAGAGATAGCATGAATGTGAACTCCAAAAGTGATTTTAAAACTTATAAATATTGGGTAGGAGTTTTATAACTGGATTTTAACCGAAGCACACAGCGTATCCGCTGCAGTTTGACGGTGACAAGCTAACTTTACCGCAGAAGAGCAGGAAGCCGACTCATTATGCTTAATTATTTTGCATCCCACCTTTATTGTTTTTACAAATAAGTCAAGGTGACAAACATATTCAACACACCTTCCTCCTCGTATTTTCCCCACAACGACAGCCCTGCGATGTGGGCTGGGCTGATGGGAGAATGACTGGCCCAAAGTCACCCAGCTACTTTCACGGCTAAGGCGGGACTTGAACTCACCGTCTTCTGCTTTCTAGCCTGGTGCCTTAACCACTAGACCAGGGGTAGGCAACCTTGGCTCTTTTATGACTGGTGGACTTCAACTCCCAGAATTCCTGAGCCAGCCATGCTGAGGGGAAAGGGAGAGGTTTCCAAGCTGAGCCAGGGCTGGCTGAGGAATTCTGGGAGTTGAAGTCCACGAGTCATCAAGGAGGCCATAGTTCCCCCATGCTGGCTCAGGAATTCTGGGAGCTGAAGTCCACGAGTCATGAGGGGGCCATAGTTCCCCCATGCTGGCTCAGGAATTCTGGGAAGTCCACGAGTCATAAAAGAGCCAAGGTTGCCTACCCCTGCACTAGACTAAACTGGGCCTTAGATCAGGATCGGATCAAGAAGGAGGGAGGGAGGGCGCAGGGCCTGGAAGTGGAGAGTCCTCTGAGCCAGAGACAGACAGGGCTCACTTTTACACCCCACAAACCCCAAACAGGAGGACGAGTGCATTTATTTATTTATTTACCTAATTTATTGGCTGCCCATCTTGCCAAAGGGTAACTCTGACAACTCTTTGAATTTATGTGCCTCATTTCCATCCAAAAATCAGCCCAGACCCTGGGCAGGCCTTCTGAACAATTCAGAGAATAAAGCTCTTTTTTAGAGCACACCAGCCACGCTTATAAACCATAAGACAGCAACGCCAAGCGTATCAGCCATTTTTATTTGAGTTTTAGCGTTCCTCCTCAACTCCGATGGACCTGGAAATCTGTTTCATTTCGAGGAGGCTACTCAGAGGGCCACTATAGACCCTCTGAAATGTATTCCATCCCGGAAGAAGGAACAGGGACCAGCCTTTCTCCATGGTTGTGAAATATCAAGCCTGGATTGCATGGAAAACCCTATTTTGATTTCCAATCTTGGCTCTTTAACGGCAGATCAGCGCTCTTCTTAAAGAGGAAAGCACATTGTTCCCTTTCTGATACAATAAAGGGGTTTCTGACGCAGCCGATACCACTTAAACAAATTCAGAAATTGCAACGTTGCTCTGAATTGCAGTAATGGGCGAAGAAGGTCCACGGTGGATGTGAAATCGTACATCACAATGTGTCATGTGTCTGACTAATGAAACACTTCAAGGAACTTTCAGGCATTGTTTAACCTAAAAAAGCCTTTATTAGTGTAGAGGCGTGTCAGCACGGCATGATGGATGCCAAGATCTGAATTTCCCTTCCTTTGCACATAACATTCCAGGCATTTCCCCTCCCCTATTTTGGGGTCATGATTCACATCTTCCAATTAACCTGGAGGGCAAAGATTCACTTCCGTTCCCTTTCGTGTGGGCTTTTCTCTCCTCCCTCATTCTCCTCTGAATTAACTCTAAAAGTACCAGACAGTTCTGCATATTTTGTCAAAGCAAGAATATTCAATATTAGCAGCATTGACACAATGCTTGCAGCTTAGAGTCCCACTGAGTCCAGGCTCTCATGCTACTCCCTCCTTCTGAAACTTCTTGAGGACCCCCTGAGGATCTGTTTGGTCTTCACACTGTGCACAATGGGGTTCATCAAGGGGGGCACCCAACAAAAAAGCGTTGACGATGACGATATAAACGATGGGGGACGCGTGCCTCCCAAATCGGTGTATCGTGCTGAGCCCAAGCATGGGGATGTAGAAGCTGAGGACCGCACAAAGGTGGGAGATGCAGGTGCTGAGCGCCTGGGAGCGTTCCTCCTTGGAGGCCACTCCCAGGATGGTCCTGAGGATCAAGACGTAGGAGAGGACCAGTAAGAGTGAATCCACCCCTGTGGAGGAGAGCATGGCTATCAGGCCATTGCTGATCCTTTTATCTGAATGAGCCACCTTTAGGAGATCACACACACAGTAGAAAAGCACATTTACCCTCCCACATTCCAGATGCTTCAGAAGGAAGGGACCTGGCAGGGCAAGGCAACTGGACCGGAGAGCTACTCCCACCCCAATCTTGATGACCGTCTCTTATGTATCTCAGAGGGTTCCGGATGGCCACCAAGCGATCGAAGGCCATAGAGATTAGAATACCCGACTCAAGAATGGAGAAAGTGTGGATGAAGAACATCTGGACCAAGCAGGCATCAAAGTGGATCTCAGGGTGGTTGAACCACAGGACACTCAGCATGGTGGGCAAAGTGGCGAAGGACAAGCCCAGGTCCGAGAGGGCCAGCATGGACAGGAAATAGTACATGGGGGAGTGGAGAGTTGGCTCCGTCCTGATGATGAAGAGGATGGTGCAGTTCCCTGTGAGGGCCACCAAGTACATGGAGCAGATGGGGAGGGAAATCCAGAAGTGGAGTTTCTCTAGCCCAGGAAAGCCTGTCAGGAGGAAAATTGGGGGGCTGGATTCTGAGTGGTTGCCGAACATGGGGATATTTCTGTTAATTCTGGACTGTTTTCTTCACTGGGGGAAAAAAACCACAAGAAGGTATTCAGACGGCCTCGGTCCGGAATGGTATAAGGTCTCCTTCTTGAGCAGGGGGTTGGACTAGATGCCCTCCAAGGTCCCTCCCAACTCTGTTATTCTGTTACTCTATTATTCTAGGGTGGAGCCCAGCACTACCACAGCGGCCCAGACAGGTGGTGGAGGAGATGCAGTGGCCAAAGGAGCTCCTCTCGCTCCTTCCTCCTCCTCATGAGCTGCCAAGCAGCTGAGGAGGTCCTGATAACTGGCCAGGGAGGGTGGGGGCCCAGAGTTGCCTAGCAACAAGCAGAGGGCTCTGAGTGACAGGGCAGACCCTCCCAGGAGAGGCAGAGAAGCAAAAGTCTGAGAAACAGTGAAGCAGAATCCGGAAGGGCAACGGGACGTACTGTAGGGCAGCGGGCACCATTCTGCGGCCACTGCGGCCGCCAGCCTCAACTCTCTGGCTGCCTGTTGGGTTAGTAAGCGCGACTGCTCCCCCAGATTGGTCCAGCCTGGCCTGTGATGGTCCCCATCCTTCAAATCACCTTAGAAGCAGACTGCAACACGGGCCAGGGGACCCCTTCCCTGCAGTCTACACCCCAACAGAGCTGCCGTATAACAAGCAGCACCCAGAGTGATTCCCCTTCCCTTCCCCAGCACAAGGAAGGACGGAAGAAACTGAATCTTCTCCCCAATTTAGATGAGCCTGACTGGGAGAGTTACTCCAGATTTATTTGTTTATTTCAATCAATCAGCCAGTCAGAATAGAGCTGGAAGGGACCCTGGGGGTCTTCTAGTCCAACCCCCTGCTCAAGCGGGAGACCCTGCACCATTTCAGAGAAATGGCTGTCCAGTCTCTTCTTAAAAGCCTCCACTGTTGGGGCACCCACAACATCTGAAGGCAACTTCTGCTCCACTGGTTAATTGTTCTCCCTGTCAGGAAATTCCTCCTTAGTTCCAGGTTGCTGCTCTCCTTGATTAAGTCTCCATCCGTTGCTTCTTGTCCTGCTTTGGAGAATTGGTTGACCCCCCTCTTCTTTGTGGCAGCCCACAATAAAATAAAATTATTTATTTATTTGTAAAATGTATTAGCTGCCCATTTTACTGCAACTTTATTCACTCTGGGCAGCTTACAACAGGGGTTCTCAGCCTTTTCTTCACCACGGACCCCCTTTGAATACCTTTTATGGCCACAGACAGGGCCACGGACCCCCAAGACTTAGGATTTAAATCATAACATTTCTTCAAGCCTTCGCAGACCCCCTGTGACAATACCGCAGCCCCCCAGGGGTCTCGGGCCGCAGGTGGAGAACCACTGGCTTACAGTATTCTGGGAAATGGCATGAATAATGAGGTAAGAACCAGGACAGACTTCCAATCTCCGCGAAAGTCCCAACAAGAGTCCAGAATCAAGCACAGAAGGTTTTATTTACTTATTTATTTAAATTTATATGCCGGTCAAGCCTCCCGTCTCCTTTATAAAGGGAGACAACAGTAGGAAAAAAAACACAACTGAATGAACTTTCTATTTTTCTTTTCCTTAGAGGTATTTCTGGATTCTGCTTAAGATGGAACTTAAGCTAAGTCACTCTCAACCTCAGAAGGAGCTGAAATGGATTCAGTCAACAAAAGTGAATTTGCAGGGGGGGAGGGGGAGAAAACTCCACAGCCAGACTTCCTCCATGATCTGAAATGAAAGGTTTTTTTAAAAAAATCTTTCCCCTCCTGCAAATCTGAGCTTTTCTGCAAGTCCCTTCTGTCTTCCCTGGCTGCACTATGAACTATGGAACCACATTTCTTGTTGAATTCCACGCACGTCTCCAGGGAGGGGAAAAGAACTACAAGCGAAAAATGGTTGTTAGTTAGTGATGACCTCCATGAGCTTCTCATTGTTCTCTGCTCCTCTGGAACTTCTTGAGGATCCCCGTGCGGATCTGTTTGGTCTTCACACTGTACACAATGGGGTTCATCAAGGGGGGCACTAACAAAAAAGCGTTGGCGATGACAATGTAAACGATGGGGGACGCGTGCCTCCCAAATCGGTGGATCATGCTGAGCCCAAGCATGGGGATGTAGAAGCTGAGGACCGCACAAAGGTGGGAGATGCAGGTGCTGAGCGCCCGGGAGCGTTCCTCCTTGGAGGCCACTCCCAGGACAGTCCTGAGGATCAAGATGTAGGAGAGGACCAGCAGGAGTGAATCCACCCCTGTGGAGGAGAGCATAACGATCAAGCCATAGACGCTGCTGTTCCTCCTATCTGAATGAACCAACTTCAGGAGATCCGGGTGCAAACACATAGAGTAGGAGAGCACATTCATCCTCCCAAATTCCTGAAGACTCATAAGGATGGGGCCTGGTAGGACAAGGCAGATGGACCGGAGGGCACCTCCCACCCCAATCGTGATGACCGTCCTGTTGGTCAGGACACTGGTGTACCTCAGAGGGTTCTGGATGGCCACCAAGCGATCAAAAGCCATGGCTAAGAGAATGCCAGATTCCATAATGGAGCAAGCGTAGATGAAGGTCATCTGGATCAAGCAGGCCTCAAAGTAGATCTGACGGTGGTTGAACCACAGGACACTCAGCATGGTGGGCAAAGTGGCGAAGGACAAGCCCAGGTCCGAGAGGGCCAGCATGGACAGGAAATAGTACATGGGGGAGTGGAGAGTTGGGTCCGTCCTGATGACGAAGAGGATGAGGCAGTTCCCTGTGAGGGCCACCAAGTACATGGAGCAGATGGGGAGGGAAATCCAGAAGTGGAGTTTCTCTAGGCCAGGAAAGCCTGTCAGCAGGAAAATTGGGGGCCTGGATTCTGAGTGGTTGCCAAACATGGGGATATTTTTGTTAATCGTTTTCTTCACTGGGAAAAAAGCCACAAGAAGTTATTCAGATGGCCTCTGCTGATCATTGATGAAGCTTCACACCCATCCAGCGTTCGTTTTCATCGCTACCAGACCTTCATAAGATGCCGTGCTACCTCCATATGCTTTTGATTTCCAGGCCAATAACTCCAATCTACTTTGGGGGGTTTTCTGGACCTAAATCCAACATGTCTGCAGGTCATCAACAGGTTGGGGATGTTCATATATATTCTTAGCTGCTCACCTTTCAGTTCTCGCGTATAGAGAATCACTCACATCCTTCTTACCTCTCCTTTTCCCCTTTTCTGTCCTTTCTCTCTCTCTCTCTTGCATTCTGTACTTTCACAAAGCCCATGGATGGCCCAGCTGGAGAACCTCAACTCTCACCAGGCATTCCAACTTAATTATAATTGTCTGAAGAAAGAAACTGACCGCACTGTTGGATGTCCAAGAGGAAGAGAGCTACTCAGTCTGTCCCTTCACCTCCACAGCTGTGGAATCCTCAATCCCAGGAAGTTTTGGCTCTGTCGGGATCTCCCCAAATATCCTTCACCACAAGGAAAACACCGTTCTTCTCCCAGACCTTTAAAATCCTGCACTTCAGTAGGTTTTCCCCAACGCCTCAGCGTCTCTTTCCTGCAAGATAGGGCCGTGAGAAGAGAGAGTGAAAGGGGACCATCGGGTATGTGTGTGTGTGTGTGTGTGTGTGTGTGTGAAGAGGAACCTTTCCTAGGAAAACAGAAGGACCAACTGGCAATAATAATAATAATAATAATAATAATAATAATAATAATAATAATAATAATAATAATAATAATAACAACAACAACAACAACAACAACAACAACAACAACAATAATAATATGATAATGATAATGATAGAGTTGGAAGGGACCTTGGAGGTCATCTAGTCCAACCCCCTGCTCAGGCATGAAACCCTATACCATTTCAGACAAATGGGTGTCCAGTCTCTTCTTAAAAACTTCCAGTGTTGGAGCATTCACCGCTTCTGGAGGCAGGTGGTTCCACTGGTTAATTGTTCTGTCAGGAAGTTTCTCCTTAGTTCCAGGTTGCTTCTCTCCTTGATCAGTTTCCATCCATTGCTTCTTGTCCTGCCTTCAGGCGCTTTGGAGAAGAGCTTGACTCCCTCTTCTTTGGGGCAGCCCCTGAGATACTGGAACACCACTATCCTGTCCCCCCTCGTCCTTCTCTTCCTTAAACTAGACATACCCAATTCCAGCAGCCGTTCCTTATATGTTTTAGCCTCCAGTCCCCTGATCCTCTTTGTTGCTCTTCTCTGCCCTCTTTCCAGAGTCTCAACATCTTTTTTACATCGTGGTGACCAAAACTGGATGCCGTATTCCAAGTGTGGCCTCACCAAGGCCTTGTAAAGTGGTATTAATACTTCACCTGATCTTGATTCTCTCCCTCTGTTAATGCAGCCTGGAAATGTGTTGGCTTTTTTGGCAGAGAAACTTGAAAACGCACAAGGACAGAGGCTCAAAGGGAAGGAACAGGTGAAGAGAGGACAGAACCACAACCCAGACTAATTTAGCCTCGGACTGGAAGCCCAGCTGACACCCCCCCCCAACAGGCAAAGCCACTCACCCAACAGGAAGTCAGTCGTTCTGCCTCTCCTCTTTCCTTGCTCTCCTGCAAATGAGGGCAGATGCTTTATGGCTCCAGGGTTTGCCCTCCTCTTTTCCCCAGGGCCAGCTGGCTCCTCGCTTGCTCCAGGGTGTTCTTCCTCTTGGTCTCTCCAGATGTCCCCCCCCATTTCTGTGGGGACGGAGGCGGTGAAAGGGCAGGCATCCAGCAGACCGGCTTATGGGGAGCCTCGACTCTCCCAATT
The DNA here is from genome assembly GCF_001527695.2 of Protobothrops mucrosquamatus. Classification (NCBI taxonomy): domain Eukaryota; kingdom Metazoa; phylum Chordata; class Lepidosauria; order Squamata; family Viperidae; genus Protobothrops; species Protobothrops mucrosquamatus. The sequence continues at coordinate 165,312 of NW_015389533.1, forward strand.
TCTGCTCCGTGGAGGGATGGATCCCACGGAGGACAGAAGCGCCTCCCGCCTCTGCTGTGGGCTGTGGGGTGAATCCTCAGAGCCGCTGAGGGATGGGGCTCAAGGGGTAACTGGCGGTTCGGCCAGAGGGTGTCCAGGGAGCTGGCAACAGGAACTGGGGCTGGTGCCCATCCACATCAGCAGTTGAACATGCTTTGGTGGCATCGAGTACACCAGCTCAGCTCTCTCCATCCCGGAAGCGTCTCTAACTCTGCCTTGGTCAGGAGGCCAGAGACTGGCCTGGACAGCGTCCTAGGAGGCCAGTTCTGGTGCAGAAGGTGGTGGGTTTCCATGTGTGCATGAAAGATCTTCGCTTTGCTTGTTCTGCCAATGTGGGTTGGGGTTGCAGGAGGACATGCGTGGACACCTGGCAAGAATCAGAGAGTTGTCCCAAAGTCTCCTCTTTCTCCAGACCTCTAGAGAACTCCTGGTTCTCTGGGGATGACCAAGCCCTTGAGACGTTGGCACACCAAGACTTGCCCATGGACAGAAAGGGAAGAGCGCCCCCACCTGTCCGGTCCCTGGCTTTTCCTAGCCGGGCTTGTACTGATCTTAACAGAATAACAGGGTTAGGAGGGACCTTGGAGGACCTCTAGTCCAGCCCCCTGCTCAAGCAGGAAACGGTACACCATTTCAGACAAATGGCTGTCCAATCTCTTCTTAGAAACCTCCAGTGTTGGAGCACCCACAACCTCTTAATTGTTCTGTCAGAAAATTCCTCCTTAGTTCTAGGTCAGGGGTGGGCAACCTTGGCTCTTTTATGACTCGTGGACTTCAACTCCCAGAATTCCTGAGCCAGCATGAGGGAAACTTTGGCCCCTTCATGACTTGTGGACTTCAACTCCCAGAATTCCTGAGCCAACATGGCTCAGCTTGGAAACCTCTCCCTTTCCCCTCAGCATGGCTGGCTCAGGAATTCTGGGAGTTGAAGTCCACGAGTCATAAAAGAGCCAAGGTTGCCTACCCCTGTTCTAGGTTCTCTCACTTCTTATCTGAAGTGCCACCCATGAGGTCCATGGCAAGATTTCTGTCAGGAGGAGATGGGGCTGAGGCCCAGTGGGAGGCTGTGTCGTGAGGAGGGGTCCGTCAAGGTTGGTGAGCGGGGCATCCCAAACCGAAAGTCAGGAGATGGGTCGATATGCCCATTTCTTGTGCTTCTAAGTGCAGGTCCACACATTCCCTGACTTTGGCTTTGAGATACCTATCCAGCCATCCTTGAAGGACACCTCCGCACAACACTGCCTTCCGCTGGACCTCAGCCCAGAACCAAGGTCAGCCACTTTGGGGGTTTTGACCCTTCTCTTTCTTCCATTCGCTGGGCTTGAAATGAGTCCACACAATGGTTGCCAGGACAGTGAAGGGTTTGAAAACCAAGCCCCGTGAGGAACTGTTAAAGGATCTCGGTATGGTTAGCCTACAGGAGGAGACTTAGATCAGAAATCTTCAAATTTGTGAAAGATTCTGATACGGAAGAAGTCTTTTTATTCTCTGTCACTCCAAAGGAAAATCCAGAACCAAGGGGTTAGAGCTACAAGGAAGGAGGATTCAGGCTAGATACCAGGGGAAACCTCTTGACTGTATGAACTGTTAACCAGTGGAACTGGCGGCTACTTGAAATGGCACCTTCTCCTTCCTGGATGTCTTTCCACAGAGGCCAGGAAACAGTCATCTGTCAGAGGTTCTCCAGATCAGGGCTTTTCAACCAGTGATACGGGTACCACCTGTGGTACATGGGCACCTGGCAGGTGGTACGCGACCATCCTAAAAAAAGGGGTAGCGGGGGAGGGGAATGAGCTGAACTGGTGGCAGCACCACACAAGCCTGAGCGAGAGACGGCTGGAGCTGCAGGGCTGTCAGGGCTCAGCGGAAGCCCCAGGATCAGCGCCAGGCTCCAGCTGTAGCTCGGCGCTGATCCTGGTGCTTCCACTGAGCCCAGAAGAAGCGCCGATCAGCTGGAATGTGGCAGCCTCTCCAGGGTCTGTGATGTACATTCAGATGCTTGGCAACCGATTCATACTTATGACAGTCACAGTGTCCCAGGGCCATGTGAAGTGACCAAAACCTGCTGTAACCACCCAGCAGACCGGGGGGGGGAAATAAAAACCAAACAGCCCCCACCCCACCCCCACTGCCAATCCTCAACAGAAATGCTCACAACAATGAAAACCTCGGACAGGAGGAAGAGCGCGGCCGGGCAGATAGGCAGGTGTCTTGCTCGGCTGTGGCTTAAAGGGCACTTTTTTCAGGGTAACTTCGAACAGTCACTAAGCGAACTGTTGTAAGTTGAGGACTACCTGTACTTTATCACTTTTTTCTTTTTTCTTTTTTTGGTCATCAAGTTTTTGACACCTTGCTAGGCGACTGGTGGTACTCAGATATTGCCATATCCTAAAAGTGGTACAATGGGTGAAAAGGTTGAAAAGTCCTGCTCCAGAGGATCCTTCACTCAGCAGACTGTTGGAACAGATGACCTCTAGTATCCCTTTCGGCTGCAGGATGTTATGTTGGCAAAATGGAGTGAAGGAAATACAGGAGCCATCTTTTTAATTTAATTTTAATCTCTGAACAGATTAACAACTCATCCACCTCTCTACCCCTCAACCTCTTAAAACAGTTTTGAGAACAGCAATAGTACGTAGACTTATATCCCGCTTCCCAGTGCTTTACAGCCCTCTCTAAGCGGTCTGCAGAGTCAGCCTGTTGCCCCCCAACAATCTGGGTCCTCATTTTGCCGACTTTGGAAAGACGGAAGGCTGAGTCAACCTTGAGCCGGTGAGGATCGAACTCCTGGCTGTGGGCAGAGTTAGCCTGCAATGCTGCATTTTAACCATTGTGCCATCGCAGCTCCTGATAACTGTGTGATCCTCTTCAAACCTCCCAATATGAGTGGCTCAGGAGAGGGGGGAGGGCAACAGTCTCTTCCCTCTCTTAAACATCCAGTAGAAGAGAAATCCCTTCGCTCCTTCCCATAGCAAACACCCCCCACCCTCATTTCAGGCAGAGGCATGTAGGAATAGCCCCTGGGTGGGCAAGCCAGCTGCAAGGGGTTGATGGCCAAAAGCCAGGAGGACCCCAGCCTCAGCTCTTGAGTCCCTGCTGGCTCCAAGCATCCCCCCGGATGAGGTGGAGGAGGGGACCCTTGGCCAGGCCAGGCAGAGGACCAGGAACAGCCTGCAGTCCAGCACAGAGGTAGGAGAACCAGGGCATCACCCGTGGGGATTGACCGATGGATTAATGATATGCCACCAAATTGATGTGGTCTCTTAATGATCACATAGATGGATTTTTTCCCCCATGATGACCTCAGGTCTTTCAACAATCCACTCCTTGTCCTGCCTTCAGGTGCTTTGGAGAATAGCTTGACCTCCCCTCTTCTTTGGGGTAGCCCCTCAAATACTGGAAGGCTGCTCTCATGTCACCCCTAGTCTTTAGTTCAAATTCAACATTAAAGTAAATCAAAAGACAGGGAGAAACCCTTCAGGGCACCAATCAGCCCCATGTGCTCCTCTGGGCTCCCCATATGAGGCTGCAGAGCTGTGCTTTAACCCCTTTCCATATTCCATATTGGAATTCAATATTCTGGAAGCACAAGCAATAGAACACAGTCAAACTAGAGTCTTGGACTTTAAGAGAGCTAATTTCAATAAATTTAGAGAAAGCTTGGGAAGGATTCTATGGATGAGAATTCTCAAGGGGAAAACAACTCCAGAAGCTTGGGAAATTTTGAAAAGTGAGATAATAAAAGCCCAGTCTAGCACAATACCAATGAAGAAGAAAAATAACAGCTCTCAAAAGAAACCAGCATGGCTGCATTAAAAAAACTCTCTGATAAACTGAAAGACACAGAGGACAAGTATAAAAAGTGGAAAGAGGGGCACATAACTAAGGCAGAATATCAGCAAATAGCCCGAGCCTGCAAAGATGAAGTGAGGAAAGCCAAGGCTCAAAATGAACTAAGAAAAAAGGAAAACCTTTCAGGGCCATTCAGAGAACTTAACGTTCCAACACACAGTCCAGCATCAAGCACAAAAGCACACCAAGGAAACCTCCATTATTAACACCAGCAAACAAACCAGAATGATTAAGAGATTTTGCTAGATTCTGCTTCCTCCATCCTCTCAACCTCAGAGGAGGCCTAAAAGAGATTCAGCCCATTGGGCTGAAAGTAAAATTCAAAGAGAACCTGCTGTAAAGTTGTGTCCCTCATTAAACAGTGGAATGACTTGCCTTCAAAAATTGTGGTGTCCCATCGCTGGAGATTTTAAAGAGGAGACTGGACAGCCATTTGTCCGGAATGGTACGGGGGTTGGACTAGAAGACCTCCAAGATCCTTCCAACTCTGTTATTCTATGTACCAAAGAGGATAATTCTGGAATGACCGGTCATGATTCCATTTACAAGCTTTCTCCTACTTCCTTAATGTCTAGGTATGTCTAGTTTAGTGAAGAGAAGGACGAGGGGGGACATGATAGCAGTGTTCCAGTATCTCAGGGGCTGCCCCAAAGAAGAGGGAGTCAAGCTATTCTCCAAAGTGCCTGAAGGCAGGACAAGGAGCAACGAGTGGAAACTAATCAAGGAGAGAAGCAATCTAGAACTAAGGAGAAACTGCCTGACAGTGAGAACAATTAACCAGTGGAACAACCTGCCTCCAGAAGTGGTGAATGCTCCAACACTGGAAGTTTTAAAGAAGAGACTGGACAGCCATTTGTCTGAAATGGCGTAGGGTTTCCTGCCTGAGCAGGGGGTTGGACTAGATGATCTCCAAGGTCCCTTCCAACTTTATTATTTATTATTATTATTATTATTATAAGTTGGAGTAAGTTGTAAAGCCCTATCTTGATAGGCTATCTATTGTCGTCACAGCTCCATCCTTTGCTAGCCCCTCGCACTGCCTTTTCTGACTGAGTTCATAACACATCTGGGGAACATCTGCTGCAGGACGAAAAGGGAAACTACCTCATCTCCCCCTGCAGTTGTGATGTTCTCCTTGAGGTTCCCACTGTTTTCTCTCTTTCAGAAATCTATTAAAGATCCGAGTGCGGAGCTGTTTTGTTTTGATGCTGTACACAATGGGGTTCATCAGAGGAGGCAACAACAGGTAGACGTTGGCAATGACAATGTAAGCGATGGGGGAAGCATGCTTCCCATATCGGTGGATCATGGTGAGACCCAGCATGGGAATGTAGAAACCCAGGACAGCACAGAAGTGGGAAAAGCAAGTGCTCAAGGTTTTGAGGCATTCCTCCTTGGAAAAAGTTCCCAGGACAGTCCTGAGGATCAAGAAGTAGGAGAAGACCAGCAGGAGTGAATCCACCCCTGTGGAGGAGAGTATAACAGTCAAGCCGTAGACGCTGCTGATCCTTCGGTCTGAGAGGGTCACCTTCAGAATGTCCTGGTGCAAACAGAAGGAATAGGAGAGGACGTTGACCCTCCCGTACTCCAGGCGCTTCAGGAGCAAGGAGGCTGGGAAGACAAGGAAGGCAGCTCGAAGGGCTACCCCCACCCCAATCTTGATGACCGCCTCATGGGTCAAGACACTGGTGTATCTCAGAGGGTTCCGAATGGCCACCAAGCGATCGAAGGCCATAGAGAGTAGAATACCTGACTCAAGAATGGAGAAAGTGTGGATGAAATACATCTGGACCAAGCAGGCATCAAAGTGGATCTCAGGGTGGTTGAACCACAGGACACTCAGCATGGTGGGCAAAGTGGCGAAGGACAAGCCCAGGTCTGAGAGGGCCAGCATGGAAAGGAAATAGTACATGGGGGAGTGGAGAGTTGGGTCCGTCCTGATGACGAAGAGGATGAGGCAGTTCCCTGTGAGGGCCACCAAGTACATGGAGCAGATGGGGAGGGAAATCCAGAAGTGGAGTTTCTCTAGGCCAGGAAAGCCTGTCAGCAGGAAAACTGGGGGGCTGGATTCTGAGTGGTTGCCAAACATGGGGATATTTCTGGTTTATTTTCTTCCCTGGAAAGGAGGAACACAAGAAGCCATTCAGAGGAGCCTCAACGTATCTTCAACGGCACGTCCAACCAGTTTTAATTTTCACAGCTGCTGGACCTCTGGAAGTTGGGGTCCTGCTTCCAGGTGTGCTGGATTCACCATAAATTGTGCCCACTTGGGGTGGTGAGTTCTGGGCACATCTCCAATGTGTTTGCAGGTCATCAACAGGTTGGAGAGGCTGCCATATGTTCTTCTCTACTTATACACATTCATGGACACACACACATACACACACAGAGACAGAGAGAGATAAAGATAGAGAGAAAAAAATATATAAATTGCAGATGTTTGCTTGCAACCTCCTTTCCGAAGCCCCCATCACCCCTCCAGGCTTTGCTGCTCTTTCTCTTACACCATTCATAAGCCCCCCTCTTACCTTCCTGGAGACCTTCAACTCAAGTCCAGATACACCAGCTCAGCTCATATTCTGTAAATAAAAGAAGTAGCAGCAGAAAACCCCTGTGCTCCCCCTCTGCAAGAATCAGGGTCCTTCATCTCTGCTGCTTCCCCAGTAGAAGAAGACCTGCGGCTGCTGCTGCGTTATGTCCTTTTAGGACTGGCTCCCCAGGCTATTCTCATTCTGCTGCTGCTGCTCTGTTTTTTTATTATTTTACAGGCAGGGACGGTGGTGGCTGGTGCTGTTGGTAGTTCTCACAGTCCAGGAGAAGAAAGAAATCCGATGCGCCATGCCACGAGGCCAAGCCGTCCTTGCTGTCCACAGTATTTATGGCTGCTTCCTCCCCTGGGGAAGGCTGCCTCCGCTGCTGCTCGGTGGGGCTCCTGGCTCTCAGCGGCCCTGGGCTGGCCCGGAGGTTNAGGGGTGGCAAAGCCAGCCCAGGCAGGGATTGTCAGGGCACAAGAACCGAAACATGAGCGAGGGAGGCAGATTTGAGCCACGGGGGTCCCAAGCGGCTCCTCGGGGAGCCCAGACCTTGGTGACCATCGGAGGTTTCTGATCTTTTCCCTCCCCGTCTTTCTTCAGCCCAGAGGCCGCTTGGAGCACGTGGGGTGAGACACCTGCCCTGATGACCACGGTCAACGGAACGGGAGACCTGGGCCAGGCCTCCTTCATACTGGTGGGCATTCCCGGCCTGGAAGCTTTTTACTTCTGGATCGGTGTCCCGCTTTGCCTCGTCTACGTGGTGACTTTGGTGGGGAACATCACCGTCATCTTGGTCGTCAGGATGGAGCCTGAGCTCCACAAGCCCATGTACCTCTTCCTCTGCATGCTGGCCGTGAACGACCTGCTCCTCAGCACCACCGTTCTGCCCAAGATGCTGGGCATCCTGTGGGCGGGCTCCAGGGAGATTGGCTTCAGCGCCTGCCTGCTCCAGATGTACTTCGTGCACACCCTCTCCGTAGTGGACTCTGCCATCTTGCTGGCCATGGCCTGGGACCGCTACGTGGCCATCTGCCACCCACTGCACTACGCAACCATCCTCAGCAATGCGGTGGTTGCCAAGATGGGACTGGCAGCTGCTGCCCGAGGGGCCATATTGGTCATGCCTAGCCCTGTACTTCTCAAGAGGTTGCCCTATTGTTTCCATAAGGTCATCCAACACGCCTACTGCGAGCACATGGCTGTGGTCAAGCTGGTCACCTGTGCCGATACATTTATCAACCGGACCTATGGCATTTCTGTGGCACTCTTGTTGGTGGCGCTGGACCTGGGGTTCATTGCCACGTCCTACGCTATGATCCTGCATGCCGTCTTCCAGCTGTCATCACGAGATGCCCAGGCCAAAGCGCTGGGCACCTGTGCTGCCCACACCTGCATCATCTTGGCGTTTTATGTGCCTGGCGTCTTCACCTTCCTCACCCACCGGATTGGCAAAAACGTGCCTGCTTACATCCACATCCTACTGGCCAGCCTGTACGTCCTGCTGCCCCCCATGCTGAACCCGCTGGTGTACGGGATGAAGACTCAGCAGATCCGCCAGTGGGTGCTCGGCCTTTTCCGCCAGGGAAGAAAGGCGAATGTGTAGCCCGGGATCTTCAGAAACAAGAGAAGGAGTGAAAGCTGGACCTGACGGCAGACATGGGCCATCAACAGAGCTGTAGGTCCCGTAGCAGCTCCGTGTCAGATCCAATGGATTATCTGGACCGGCTCCAGTCTGGCTTTGGGCCAGGTGGAGACTGCATTCATCACACTTGCTGATGACCTTTGACAGAGTCAGGACTGGGTGACGCCCCACTTTTGTGTTCCTTGATCTTTCAGCGGCTTTCAATAGGTCAACCGCAATGTCCTTCTGAACCGGCTGTAGGGGTTAGGATTGGGAGCCCCGTTGGTTCTTCTCCTTGCTCAGCAGTCAGCTACAGTCAGTGTTGATTGGAGGAGGAGGAGGAGGAAGAGGAAGAGGAAGAGGAAGAGGAGGACGGTTGGGTCTTTGCTGCTATCTGAGCTTGGTTTAGTTCATAAGACGCAGAGGCTGCGTCTTATGAACTAAACTTGGTTTAGTTCATAAGACGCAGAGGCTGCCCCAGAGGTTTCTCCCACGCTGGGTGGAAGAGCAGGGATCCAGCTGACCAGCGCATGCCTTGAGACCTCCTGCAGTTGACCTTGCACTGGATTCCTTCTTGGGCCCTGCTCCATTTCTTTCTTTCTTTTTTATAAATATTTTAATAGATTTTATAGGGTAGGAAAAGGATAGGGTAAATATGGGAAAGGGTAGGAATAAGGAATTAAGGATAGGGTAGGGTTGGAATTAGGGGAAGGTACAATAATGGCGTAACTCCCAACAATAATCTCATGCTTTAACAAGCAAACTACCGTCCGGATATACATATTGAATAAACATAGTTTATATAATACAAAACAATTATAATGAATAGAGTTAACTATAATCATCTAGTTAAGAATTGATAAGTAGATACAATTCCTTTAAGTAAATAACCTTAATTAATAAAATATAAACTAATTCTAACTGTCTCCACTAGTATTTAAAGTCACTAATAGTAACGCTATTATTAACCTAGAGGATAGAGCTTAGAGAAACCCCCTGCTCCTTTTCTGACCTGCCCCTGTAAGCCCCCCTCCCTTCAACCCCCCTTTCTCCATCCCATATTAGTGTAGCCACTCCTGCGTCTTATGAAGTTCACCAAAGCTTTGAGTGTACCTCTAATCAGAAAGGTGCCACGAGGGCTCCTTCGGTGGTCTTGGGAAGGGTGGCAAGTGGGCAGGGCCAAGCAGGGGGAGGGGCACTCTGAGATGCCTCCTCCTCCTCCTCCTCCTCCTCCTCCTCCTCCTCCCCTCTTTGTCCCACGAGCACTTTTGCACCAGCCTGGCCAACGAACCCACACACACACTTCTGACTGGTCAAGGCTTGCACGTGCAACAGGGCCAGGGATCTTGCTCTCTCATCTTGATCCCCCACCACAGATCCCCTGCGATGGATCTGTGCTTCAGTAGGGCGCACCCGCAGAGGGATCCCAGTTTCAAGATCACGGGAAGTGATGGGACTGCTTTACCCTGCCTTGGCGAGGCCACGCTTGGAATATCGCATCCTAACGCTGGTCACTTTGGTACAAAAAGGATGTTGAGACCCTGGAAGGAGCGCAGAGAAGAGCAACGAAGAGCATTGTTCTGGATCATCTCAGATCCATGTATCTTGTATAACTCTATGTAACCATAACCCTATGTACCTTGTATAACTCTATGTATTCCTATGTAACAGGTCAGGGGGAGGGTGCAAGGGTCAAGGGGCGGAGCTTCAAAAGGCATCCCTGGACACTAGCCTGGGGCCAGCCTTTGTTCTTTAGCCTTCACATGCAGCCACATGGCTGCAGACTCCACGATCACCCCACCATGTGACGCTTGGGAGAAGAGGGGAAAATCTAATGTCAATTTACCTGTGGGGCAATCAGATTGCTGAAACCTATTTTGGATGCACCTCTACAAACTGTAAGTCACTGTCTAGGATTCCCAGAATAAAGCAATATTTTCTGTTTGTTCTTCTGAGTTATCTATCTGTTAAAGACTGGAATAGAAGCAAGTTTCCTGTCCAGAAACAGAATAGTAAATTGACAGATTAATTCTCCTCTGATCTCCTGCAATAGCAATTTGAGGAGATTAATTTTCCTCTGATCTACATTTTAAAGAAGCAAGCAAAATTCTCTTGCATGTGAAAGTAACTAGAAGTGACTGAAGGTGTGATCCAGATGCATTGTCTTGTTATTTGCTGTCATCTCTGCAAGCCAAGTTTTAAAACAACAAAACTCTTGCCTGTGAAGGCTGCGTTCTGAAAATCAAAGAGCGTAGGCAGTTTCCCCCCTCCTTTCCCCCCCCGGTAGCAACTTCAAAGCTTGGGGCAAGAAAAGGAGTGTTTCAGCAGACTGCCTGCAGAGCTATTTACGTTTACAAAGAACTGTTTCAGACTACCAAGCGACTCTTCATTGCTTGAAATAATGAAGCCTGTCTCCCACCCTGTCTAATGCAAATCAATGATTTGAAACTTGAGTGTTTAAAGTCTTTATGTCTAAAGAGTAACGAAGAAACAACACGTCTTCTTCTTCTTCATGAGTTTGCTAGCTTAAGGAGCCTTTTCCAGAGCAATACAATTCTTCCTGTCCCTTTGTTCATTTACCTTAGCAACTGGTCGTCAAGGAAGAGCAATTAAACCATTAAGCTGCTCTCTCTCTCTCTCTGTCATAAACTTCAATACTGGCGAAAGATGCCACACTCCCTCCTCCCTTAGGAATGCCTGGAATTTCAACCGGTGTTAATAGAATAAGGAGGCAGCGGCAGAACCAGCCCCACTAGCAGGACAGCAGCGCCCCCTGGTGGCCAATCTGCACGTGACACCTTGAAAAAAATATATTTTTTTTCTCCTTTTCTTTTCACATCACAATAATTTGATAATTTAATTCAATCAAGCCTATACCACCACTAATAGAGCTTTCACCCAATCAAGCTGGAGACCCAAGTTTCTTCCAGTTTTGCGTGACAGAAGAAGGTAGCATAGCCATCAATCCTTGCCTATTATCACAAGCTGAATACCCAGTGTGTTCCAGCCTGCAACTTAACGACCAGGTGGGAGTTCATGCCTCTCAGTGGCCTTTGCAGGTACGTGATAATAGGAAGAATTTGGCTGACCTCTCTTCAGACGTCCCCTAGTGGTTAAAGGAGGAGCTGCACGCGAGCCTTTAATCACGCCCAGCGAAAGCCCTCTAGTGGACAAAGGGTGTACCTTGAAAGAAGATCACCCCGGTAGCTGATACGCAGATAGCGACCCCTGGTGGTCAACAAGTGAAGTTCATCCAATTTCCTTCTAAATAGCTAAGCAGCACAGGAGAACGCCTCCAGGCACCTCCACCTACAGACAGCACCTCTGAAGCTGATCTGCAAGTAGTGACCCCTAGTGGTCAAACATAGAAGTTCATCTTATTTGCTTCTTAATAGCTAAGAGGCACAGGAGAACGCCCCCAGGCACCTCCACCCACAAAAGCACCTCTGACGCTGATCGGCAAGTAGCGACCCCTAGTGGTCAAAGAGAGAAGTTCTTCAAATTTGCTTCAAAATAGCTGAGAAGAACACTGAACCCATCCTAACCATGGCAGAGTGGCTCATTGATCTAGATGAAGGGGTTCAACCAACCAGCCTAGTTGGGACACCCCAACCAGACGGCCAAGGAGAAGCGCTGCAAACAGCCACCCTTGACCTGTACACAGAAGCTGAAGCTCAAGCCTCAGTAAGACCAAAGACGTCTCAAAGTCACTATGATCTGAGACAACAAAGAACGCCAACTGAAGCCATGCATGCAAACCTGTTGGAGAAATGGCACACCGTGCACAAGCACCATGAAAGATGCTGGGAGAAATGGCACAAACTCTACCTAGAGCAAAAGGAGGATCTCTCCCCCGAACGTGCTTACACGCTAGTAGGAGATAAGGAAGACGCCTTCACACAATGGATGGACTCCGAACGGCAACTCAAGGACATCCAGCAGCAAGTAAGAGACTCAGAAGTCGACCGCGACATGCAAAGTCTTCGGTTACGGAACGAGGAATGCAAGAAGCTTCTAGAGTGCCCACAACACCCTCCAGAACACGAACCTCGCCTGAGAGACGGACTGGTTGACAGGGCAGAGTCTGAAGTTTCCCGCCATTCACACGCACCGTCCCAACGGTCGCACGTGGCTCCATCCCACGCGTCCGGAAGGGCCTCATCCTTTCGCCACATCTCCAAGGCACATTCCAGCGTGTCACAACAGTCTCACGTCACAGGTGCCTCCCGCAATTCAAAGGCATCTTCCCGCCAGAGCCAAGCATCTCGAGACTCATGGGCAGAAAGCATTGCCGCCCGTCTTGCAGAAGCGCGAATCAATACCGCAATGGCTGGAGTCGCTGCCCAAGCAGCAGTAGAAGAAAAGCAGCGAAAGGAAGACTTGGCCAAGGCGGAGACTGCTGCAGCTCTATGTGTAACAGAAGCAAAACGTCAGCAAGAGGAAGACTTGGCCAAAGCAAAACGTCAGCAAGAGGAAGACTTGGCCAAAGCAAAACGTCAGCAAGAGGAAGACTTGGCCAAAGCGGAGACTGCAGCAGCCCTACGTGCAGCAGAAGCAGAACATCAGCATAAGGAAGACATGGTCAAAGCTCGGGCCGACTATGAGATTTCACAGCGACAACAGAAGGCAAAAGAGGCTGCCCAAATAGAAGCAATTCTGCAGAGAGAGCTAGATAACGCTACATCTATGAACAGGCTGGAGGGGCTAGCAAGAGAAAGCCCTCATAGCCACGTGCAGGCCTACGTGGATAACCAAAGCGCATTCCAACGTGAACAGGTGAGACCACAGCCAGCCACAAGCCCCCCAAGACGGAGTAGACGAACTGAAGAATCTCAACGGCCAGATGTGCCAGTCAGTCACAGGGTTGATGTCGCCACAACTAGGCCATGGGATCTTCCCACTGTTGCTGCCCCATCGAACCACACCGATGGCAATCGGATGGGTCCACCAGCAATGGCTACGGCTCCACAGTGGATAGCGCTACGAGACATTCCTATCGTTGCTGCCCCATTGTACCCGCTGAACCATATATTTGATGGCAACCGGATGGGTCCACCAGCAATGGCTACGGCTACACAGAGGCCAGCCCCACGGAACCCGCCGGAACTCGGATGGGCCATAGGAGGGACAGTTTGTGTTGACCAAACGCAAACCCCAACCCAGGTGAGCGTATCAAACACCTCCATTCCCAGTAATGGAACAGCACCTCACCTAAAACCACACCTAGAACACTGCGCGCTTGTGACAACCAAACCTGCTTTGGTAGCAACAGTGTTCCAGACAAGCAAAAATCACAACAACTTAGCCTTGTCCATAGAGGACAAACAAGACAAACAGCGTCTGCAAGACCGGGAGTCATGGAGTTTACTTCCAAGATGTCCCAAGAGTATGCAAGTGCAGTGTACATATGTTTCCAGCTCACCCGCCACAGTGCAAAAGAAAGAATCGTACGCTTCCTTAGATGTGTCAACTAAGGCAAATGCAGCCTTAACATGCGTCACAGTCTACAGCGGGGAGAGCCACACTTACGTCATATTGTTTGCAACCATAAGATACATCAGAGTCTACAGCGGGGAGAGCTGCAGTCTCGGTGTCTTCTTTGGAAAAGCGAGAATAAGACTACATGAAGGCCACACCGTACCAAGGTTAGTACTATGTGGTACCACGTTGGCTGCAAAGCTCACCAACTTGACAGCGAAGACGCTGCACCTTGAACTACAGTCCACCACCTTCTACGCAGACAGCAAGGAGATGTCAAGCTACATCTACAAACAAAGCAGACATTTCTACGTTCATGTAGGCAATAGAATGAAGAGTGTTGAAACATCTTTGAGCCCTGAACAATGGCAACATGTGCCAACAGGCAACAACCAAGTGAAGTGGCCCAACCTTGCCACACAGTTAACAGAATTGACCTGGCTAGAAAATCAACGCGCCAACCTTCAACTTCAGGCACCCAGTAAACGTCAACCAATCCGCTTCAAACCCCTGACTAAGCGGAAGCACCTGAGATTAGGCATAGTTCTGATCATCTTGATCACTTGTCTTAGCATCCCAAGAATGAACTTTATAGGAGTCTGCAAGGACTTACAGCCTATTGAAGACATTTGCCATGACCCAGTGCTTGACAAATGCCTGACGGCCAAAAATTGCCTTCCCCATTCATCTCACATGGGTGAAGCGCGCATAGGCGAAGCGTGGGAGCACATGATTGGTGCACCCCGCGAAATCATGGACTCTATGTCGTTAAAGACACACACACACCCACACATGAAGTCCTCACTACCCTGATGACAACAGTAGCAGACATCCTCAATGCTCCATCGGTGGTTCCAGATACCTCGGTTCCTGTGTATCCTGAGCCCTCTGCAGCTGCTGCTGTTCCTGATTCTTCAGTTTATTTATTTATTTATTTATTTATTATTTATTTATTTATTTATTTATTTATTTATTTATTTATTTATCGAATTTATACCCCGCCCTTCTCCTAGCGGACTCAGGGCGGCTTACAGCCAGTTAAAACAGATAACTAATACAATAATACTAAAGTTCCTGCTGTTGTTCCTGATCCTTCAGTTCCAGCTGCTGTTGTTCCTGATCCTTCAGTTCCAGCTGCTGTTGTTCCTGATTCTTCAGTTCCAGCTGTTGTTCCTGATCCTTCAGTTCCAGCTGTTGTTCCTGATCCTTCAGTTCCAGCTGTTCCTGAGTTTCCAGATGTTCCTGAGTATCCAGCTGTTCCTGCGTTTCCGGATCCAGCTGTTCCTGTGTTTCCAGATCCAGCTGTTCTTGTTTTTCCAGGTTCTTCAGTTCCTGAGTATCCTGTGAATCCAGTTCCCTTTGTTCCTGAGAAGCTTTGGGTTCCAGTTTTTCTGTTCCAGATTTGGTTCCAGTTTCCTTTACAGGAAGACGACCTTGTCTCCCTTAGAGACAAGAACGCATACCATAACTATTGGCCCAAGGGACTTACACACCGGGCCCACCCAGCTGATGAACTACTCTGCCAAGCTGACTTTCAGATCGTGAAGCCACGTGAGTCAGGTCGTGACTCAAAAACACTTGTACCAGGCTGATCTCCGATTTGGCACCGTAGCTGATGAAGACTGAACCAGAAGATAAAACCTCGAATGATGTATTGTGTTTATGCATTGTTTGATGTAACACTTGCTTATTTTTGCATAATTGTGCATGCTTTATATTTACCAATAGTTATGCATGTTTTGATACCAAGTTTTTTACCTATGTAGTCACAAGTTAGTCAACATTGAGTACTGTATACATTAATGCTATATTTTTTTCATATTCAGTTAGTAAGTAGTGGAAATATTAATTTCCAAGCGGGGAGTGTTCTGGATCATCTCAGATCCATGTATCTTGTATAACTCTATGTAACCATAACCCTATGTACCTTGTATAACTCTATGTATTCCTATGTAACAGGTCAGGGGGAGGGTGCAAGGGTCAAGGGGCGGAGCTTCAAAAGGCATCCCTGGACACTAGCCTGGGGCCAGCCTTTGTTCTTTAGCCTTCACATGCAGCCACACGGCTGCAGACTCCACGATCACCCCACCATGTGACACTTGGGAGAAGAGGGGAAAATCTAATGTCAATTTACCTGTGGGACAATCAGATTGCTGAAACCTATTTTGGATGCACCTCTACAAACTGTAAGTCACTGTCTAGGATTCCCAGAATTGTGGCATTTTCAGCCTTGCCACATTAGGGTGGGTCACTCATGAATTCTGGCAAGCGACAACAAGCCAGAAAAGGAAGAGACACGCAGAAATCTCCTCGAGGTGAGTGGACACAGAGTGTGCTCTGAGTCACCTTTTTATTTCGTACATACATGAGGAAGTACAGGTGTCAATACATAATTGGTTACATTTAGTTGCAGGGTAGAATAAGTCCTATGTAGCATCTTTAACATATGATTGGTTAGGGCTTTCTATAGGATGTGGTTAGTGCAAAGCCATTGCAAGCCTATTGTGGTTTTATTTGCTCATCTACTTGCCTCGTTGCTTATGGCAGTTGCTTAGCTAGCTTCCTGTTAACCGTTATTTTCTGTCAGAGAATGTTGTTGCTTCACTTACTGTCCTAGGCCTCTAGTACACAAGCTGGCCACTGGCCTAGTTTTACTATAGAAGCCTGAACTATAAAATTCCAACATCTCCTCTCTTTTTGTTTTTTTAAAAGATGGTTGACTCTTCTTCTTGGGCAAATGGCCTGTCCTCCCTCCCCTCGGGCTCATGCTGTTTTCCTCCTGCTCATCCATTGGCAACAGTGACTGTGTGATAAGGGTCTCTGCTTCGNGGCTTTTGGGTTATAGCATATTGTTTGATTGTTGTCCATGCAAATGGAATAGGAAGTCCCATTAAGTGTGCATTTTGAGGTGTGCTGTATACGGCAATTATAGGATGAAAAATAAACCAAGGTGCTGGTAAGTTTGGTGTCTTCTTTGGTGACTTTAAGACATGGTGAGCAGTTTCCTTCAACTGGGGGGGCAGCTCGTGTGATCCGAGGCCGGATACAGTGTCACACCCCTCTGGTAGATTGAAGGGGGGTGTCTAGCCACCTGTGGAGTTCCTCCCCAGGCCTTGGGGGAGTCACAGCTGATACTGAGGAGAAGTCAGAGCTCTGTGATTCCCTCTTCAGGGTAGTAGATGTCATACTCAGAGATGTAATCAGGATCGATGTGGTCAATACAAAAATCTTGCACCCCAGGGCAGGCATAATGTTGCAGGGCACAGGCATTGCACCAAAAACAGCACTGACAGCCGCACTGGCAGATGCAGTGGTCACACATCTACTCTGGTGGCTGTTGCTTCAGATGGGGTTTCTGTGGGTGGCGTGATGGGAGGTGGTGCAAAGTAGGGCTGGACACAGCGACCAGGGACCCACAAGACTTTTTCAGGCAGTTGAACTGCAGCATAGCCTCTTCCCCAAGTGATGAGGTCAGCAGGCCCTTTCCAGGTAGGATCAGGGACCAAACTTGTGGGCGGGGAAGAGAAAGGGAGGGAGAAAAAAAAAATGCCTCTCGGCTGCAGAGGTAGGCAGGGTTGCCAGTTAAGTTTAAAAAATTCAAAGTATAAAGACAGAGATTAAGGATGTCTTGCACTGCTGGGAGACCAGGGGCATTTTTCCCCTGTTGTCTGATGTACCGGTTAAGGGTTGTTTTTATGGAATTCCAAATTTATGTGTAATGTTCCACTGCCTGCAGAAGTCTGCAAATGCAGCACTGGTGTAGGCGGGGCCATTATCTGTTTTTAGTTCTTTGGGGCATCCCAGCGGTGCAAAGGTCCGAATACAATGATTGATTACATGTTTAGTGGCTTCTCCCCTTTGAGGGGTGGCCATGATGAAGCCTGAGAAGGTATCCACTGAGACATGCAAAAATTTCCATGGAGCAAAGGATGGATATTGAGTAACATCCATTTGCCAAAGTTGACAGGCCACTGTTCTTCTGGGGTTAACCCTCATCGGAAGAGAGTGACCTTGGTGGCTACAGGTAGGGCATTGTTATATTATGGCAGATGCCTCAGCAGCCGTTA
>NW_015389533.1:186000-187973 GCF_001527695.2 Protobothrops mucrosquamatus
AGCCATTGCAAGCCTATTGTGGTTTTATTTGCTCATCTACTTGCCTCGTTGCTTATGGCAGTTGCTTAGCTAGCTTCCTGTTAACCGTTATTTTCTGTCAGAGAATGTTGTTGCTTCACTTACTGTCCTAGGCCTCTAGTACGCAAGCTGGCCACTGGCCTAGTTTTACTATAGAAGCCTGAACTATAAAATTCCAACACAGAATAAAGCAATATTTTCTGTTTGTTCTTCTGAGTTATCTATCTGTTAAAGACTGGAATAGAAGCAAGTTTCCTGTCCAGAAACAGAATAAGCATCGTTCAGATGCTCAGATTGGCAGAGTGCCAGCCAGAGTTAATATGGCACCTCTTGAAGTAGTCATTATTTTATTATTTAGAGCAAAGCTGGCTGAGGAATTCTGGGAGTTGAAGTCCACACGACTTAAAGTGGCCAAGGTTGGGGACCCCTGATTTAGAGAGCCTCTAGAATTCATAACTTAAATTACAATTGAGCCCAAAATTTATGTTGCCAAGGAGACAGTTGCTAAGTGAGTTTTGCCCCATTTTGCGACCTTTCCTGCCCCGGTCGTTAAATGAATCGCTGCAGTTGTTCGGTTAGTAACGTGGCTGTAAAATGAATCCAGCTTTTCCCCCCCTTGACTTTGCTTGTCAGAAGGTTGCAAAAGGGCATCACGTGACTCCCCCAGGGACCCTGCGACCGTCGTAAATAGGATTCAGTTGCCCAGCGTCTGAATTTTGCTCGCGGGACCACGGAGATGCTGCAACGGTCGTTAAGGGTGAAAAACAGTCATAAGTCACTCTGAACGGTCACTAAATGGACTGTTGTAAGTCGAGACTACCTATGTAATCAAGTATTGCCATTGCACAAATGTTTTCTGAGTTTCCTTATTTGACTTTGTCCGGAATAACAGGAAGACTGAAGTGGTCGATCCTTGGAGGCCGCCTGGCTCCCTTCTGGATGGGGGGGGCAGTGGGTCTTTGGGGGGGCTCCCCTGCCCCTTTCAAGGGACCCCTTAAGGCTGCTTTCTCATACTGCTTTTACAGCATTAGGCATCTTACATTTGGTAAACCACTTCAATTTGCTCCAAGGGGTACAAAGCGTGCTAACCCCTGGTTGGGTCTTCAGAGATGGGGATGAAGCAGCCAAGAACGGGGTTAATAATAATAATAATAATAATAATAATAATAATAATAATAATAATAATAATAATAATAATAATAATAATAATAATAATAATAATAATAATAATAATAATAATAGTAAAGTTGGAAGGGACCTTGAAGGTCATCTAGTCCAACCCCCTGCTCAGGCAGGAAACCCTATACCAGGGGTATAGGCTCTTTTATGACTGGTGGACTTCAACTCCCAGAATTCCTGAGCCAGCCATGCTGAGGGGAAAGGGAGAGGTTTCCAAGCTGAGCCATGCTGGCTCAGGAATTCTGGGAGTTGAAGTCCACGAGTCATGAAGGGGCCAAAGTTTCCCCCATGCTGGCTCAGGAATTCTGGGAGTTGAAGTCCATGAGTCATAAAAGAGCCAAGGTTGCCTACCCCTGCCCTATACCATTTCGGACAAATGGCTGTCCAGTCTCTTCTTAAGAACTTCCAGTGTTGGAGCATTCACAACTTCTGGAGGCAGGTGGTTCCACTGGTTAATTGTTCTCGCTGTCAGGAAGACAGAGAAGCCCCCCGGTGGGGACAACAGGCCCATGGCCAACAGACGCTGCCTTGGAAAGTGTTCTGGATCAAGCAAGGGGGGCTGCTGCTGAATGTTGCCTGATGCAGGCAGATTAAATCCACGGAAAGGTTTCATGCAGATTACTTTAATTCACCAGGCATTCTCTAACATTGATTTAGAGTTACTGTAGGGATTCTTCTGAAATACATATCATAATCTGGACCCAACACGTAGGTTAAAAAGAGTTAGTTTCTTCCATGTTTGAGGAGCAAAAAGTCCTGGTGGCTGGAATTCACAA
>NW_015389534.1:0-65467 GCF_001527695.2 Protobothrops mucrosquamatus
ACAAAAGTTAAAAGGCTTAATAATTAAGGAGCACTTCCTAGTATTTTATGCCCACCTGATCTTATTGTCCTGTAGTCAAACTTCATGGCTTATCACCATGTCCAGGTGCCTCACTTGGAGGCTCTCCAATCTGGGGCCTGAGATTAAGTTTTATTTTAAGTTAATTTCTGGACACCATTTTGGTTCAACCAGTAAGTTTGGTTTAAGACCTCCATATGGTAGGGATGATATAGCTACACATGTGCATTTATTAACCAAGCCTTTTAATTTAAACATGTTGTAAAATACAACCAGACTGAAAATCCAGTGGTACCAAATCAACAGTGATGTGGGGAACGATGCCCCCTTTCTGACCTGTGGACTACGACTCCCAGAATTCGTGAGCCAGCATGGCTGGCTCAGGAATTCTGGGAGTTGAAGTGCACAGATTGTAAAGGGACCATTGTTTCCCACCCCTGCCTTACAAGTATTACACTTTTATGGTGCCAGTGCCTTCACTTGTCATTTGCACGCAACTACTCTCACTACTTGCATACCTAACCTTTTTCACATAGCCACAGACCACTCATAGGAGTCATACATTTGAAGGTACTAAAGTACAGATGGCTAATTAAGACTGCTGACTGGGAAGCATTATAGTAACTATAACTATACATATGCAAAGGTTACCATCAGAAATGCTTTTATACAGGATGTTTTTCAAGTGGATAAAGAAGTGAAATATGAAAAATGTGACTTCTCCAGACTTATTTTTGTCCTTAGGAAGGTACCCCACAGATTAACGGTTGTAATAATAAGTCCTACTCCTAAGAAATTTATTTGTATTGAGGGTCGGGAGGAGTGTATCTATGTATCTAGGTTACAAATGTTACACAGTCTGCTATTTTTGTTGTAATTTATACCTATGCAAGATAAATCAATAAATGATTTTTCTTAAATGTGGTGAAACTAGTCATTAGTGAATAAGGGAGTTTTTGTGTGTCAGGGAGGAGTAAAGTAGAAGTACAGTAGAATAAAAATTCTGATCAAAGAATAATGGCACTAAAGGTTTCTGTCAAATAGACCACAGACCACATGCATACAGATATCCCCCTCTCATATGTCAATACAATTCTTCTATGATAGAAGGGACCGGAGGAAGGCCAATCTGATGAAAAGGTTACATAATTAAAAAAGCAATTTATACTGCTGTTTAAACTACTGTAGTTTAATTTTAAGAAAACATTTGATGTCAAGGATTAACTAAAATCAGGATTGCAACTTTTCCAATCTGAGGTTTTCGAAATAGCAATAGCTTTGAACTTATTTTTTAATTGTGCACATTTCTTATGAACAGCTGTTATGAATAGCCCTTGGAATACTTCATACAGTTCTGGTCATTGCATTTCTTTTGTAGAGCTAGGAAGGATGTAAATAGGATACCCAAAATAATTAAGTTTTCTTCTAGCTTGAAAAGACTACAAACTAGTTTTCATTTAAAAATTGATAAATGCATATAAAAGCTATGTAAATTTTTTTCCTAAAAATACCAGAACTTGGCAATCATGCATCAGTGTGAAACTCAGGGAGATGCAAGATAATTCTTTATAACGCACATAGAATTTGCTTCTATAGATGAATGTGATTCATGATACTGGTTTAGATCTTTTTTTTAAAAGCTAGTCAAATCTGTAGAGGACTAGCTTATCAATAGCTACTGGTTTCAGAATGAAAGGCAGCATTTGCTAAATACCAGTTATAAAACCTGACTTTGCTCATGCTTTTGAACTCCCCCTTAAGTCACAATATAGAAAAAGGCATATTTGATTCAGCAGGAGTTTTCTTATGGCACAAGTTTCTTTTGTCAATTTGATTTTCTACAAGGTGCTGGAAGTATTTAATAATCTCCAGCTCAGGAGAACAACCAGCTAGCCTTCAAGACTTTTCAGAGAAGAAACCTCAGCCATATAAAACGTATTTACAAATTACATCTAACCTGATTTACATTTTATGAACCAGGATTAGTGAAGTAATACCTCATTTCCTTTAAAATGGAGAGAACAACAAGATTTTCTTCTTTTTTTTTACCAAATTGTTCTTTTTAATGTTGACACCATGCCAGCCTCAGTAGTCCTTATGTGCGGCTCAAAAAGGAGAACACAGCACTGTGACTTTCTTAATGCTTGCCAGCATTGTACAATCATCTTTCTGAACAAAGAAACGAAGTAAAGAAGACACCAGACTAAAGCCTCTGCTTTCCTTGGTACTGGAAGGTAAAGGAGACAGATGTAATACAGAGTAAAAAGCAATAGCACAGGTTTGCTACCTTGCATTAATCATCCTCATAATGATTTGTCCTTACAGGGTGCTCTTAATGCTGCAGGTGCTGAGCATCATGTTCAAAAAGCAAGACAGGTATAGCAATTTTCCTTAATCTGGCGTCTTCAATATAGATTGGTCTGCAATGTCCATGAATCCCATGCAGCATATTTGTTAATCATGCTTGCTGGAGAATTGTAATTCAACAGATGTACAGCGTATCAAATTTGGGAAGATGGCATAAGTAGTCCTACCTGCTCTTTAATGTTTATAACTTAAAAAAGACTGGTCATTCCAAAAATGGTTAGGATGGAATAAATCTAAGAAACACTATGTTGTAGGGAAAAATGCTATTCAAAGTTACAAACCAGTTAACTAGAAACCACAATTTTTTTTCATGCTTTCTCCTTTTTAAAAACATGATGCAGTTAAAATAAGTCAGTTCAAGAATGCGTGCTTTGAAGAGACACGCTACTAAAGTTATAAAATCACAACTATGACTTTAAGTTTTAATGGTGGATTCAAGAAACCTCAGCCCATCTCTATGAAATCTCTGTAACTGCCACAGGAAAAATATGGAGACTGAAACAAGTTTCTAAGTTGATTTCTAAAGCATTAAATTAATTAAACAGGCAGTTATTTCTGCAATATGAAGGGAGCTGAATATGCAGAGGCCGTCAATAGCATCTATTCCTGGTATGTAGGAAATGTGGCCTTCAAATTGGTTTGGAAGCCATGAAAATAAATGGGCAAATAACCAGAAACAACCTTGCACTCTTGCTCTCTTGTTCCTAATGTGCCCACATAGCTGGGTGCAAAACTAGATATAGCAGGCAGTTGGTAATAAAGAAGCCTCTACAGTTTGCTCTGTAGGAAAAAAGATAAATTCTGAACATAATATACAAAATATGAAATTCTCTTCAGCCTCCAAATCTCACTTTCAAAATTCTCCTTTTCTTTCAGAAGGATGAAGTCCGTGCAAACAAGCTTACAAATACACACTTAACTTCTAGGATTTCATTGAAATCTAAGATTTGGGATGAGGCTGGTTTGGGAGGTTTCCTTTGTGACAGTTACCAACTATGGTCATGGGGAAATTACAGCGAGAGAGACCTAGTATCTGTTTCAAACCATTGGAAACATGGGGGAAGAACTGCTATCTCCTCCCAGCCAAATATCACATATTCTTACTCTTAAAGAGTTGGGATTTCAGAAATTCCCAACTGCAAAAGAGTAAGTTAGCTAACCTAATGATGAACATGAGAATGGAGAAGACACAGGTACTTACTTTTCTGTACCTGCATTCTCCTGAATGCACATGCTCACAAGCACACTCACATACAAACCACCATAATAAAAACATAAAAATCATGACTAAGAGCTTGAGGTGTACAAAATGTTTTAGGAAAAGGGAGAAGGTGGCTGCTGGTCAGTCCCACTGTTCTTTGTCACCTTCATTAGCTTCAATGGAAAACCCACATTCCCTGGAACCTCCTCCCCCTTCCCCCCCAAATCTTCCACAGTAGAAGATCAGCTGCAAAGGATTTTGGTTAAGCTGCTCCGGGTTTCTGAATTGAAGAAATGGAGGGGGAGATGTGAATTTCTCAATTACTGAAAAGATGTTCAGCAGCCACCAGCTGGAGTCACAATAGCTGCTTGAGATTTCACTTTATGACGCTGGCCACCACGCCTCCGGCCACCACCTCCAACCTTTGCCTGGGGAAAGGGGGAGGGGAGAAAAAAGAGGCCAAGTTAGAATAAGATGGACAAGAGATTTTGAACGACCAAAGAAATTGAAAAAAAAAATGCACAAACACAAGTCATAGTGTTAGGTATTGGATATGTATAAGCCCCATAAAAAACATCTTCCATATAAGCCTTCCCAGTCCAATTCAGAAGAGGACATCTCGCTGATGCTTTCTTATAGTCGTGATGGTGGGATATTCTCTGTTGTTGTAACTGCTAAGTGGAACAAACACTGCAGCAAAATAAAGTGGGCATGGAGCATTTCCACCACGAATTAAAGACCAGTAATACAAGAGTATTTGATGGTCAGCTACCCTAACATTACTAGTATAGTTTAGGTTTTATTTGGGTATTTCTCTTTCCACTGTAAGTTCCTTTGAAATTTGTGACAAAACAAACTGTAAATAAAATCAAATAATAAATGAGAAATGAGAGGATGAGAAAGCATTTTCGTAACAATTCAAGCTGAAGGTTCCTGAGCTTCATGAGAATTCAATTTAAAGGTTATGACTAGAGCTCACTCCACAGCCTGTGCTCCTAAGGCATATAAGCCATAGTAGAGGAAATACCTTATTTCCCTCTTGATTGTGGGGTTCTTCATCCAATGCAGGCTGAAGGAAAGCATTGGGAAGAGAAAAGCAGAGGTAAGCTGAACACAGGACAGACACAGATAATAACCAAGACAGACAACTAGGATATGGACAAAGATTGAGAGAATAAAAGTTCTATTCCAATTCATCTGGAAAGCACTAGACAGACAACACATGACAGGAGACAAAACAAAGGCAGACACAGGCCAAAGGAAGAAAGGAGATTGACATGCTAGATAAATAATGATTGCACACACAGAGCACAAGTATCTGAATTAAGGAGCACTGCTAGGCTAAAGCTCTTAAGTTTTTGTCAATTTAACAAATTTCTGCTACCTGTCCAAAGTTTGCAATGGCATCTTAACATTTGAAGTACAATAGAATGCTATAAAATTCTGCAAAGGAAAACCTCACAAAACTGTAAACCCCTCTTGCCAAAACAGAAATTTGAATTGGATACATTTTATGCCTTCAATATAATTCAAGGAAATCTCCGTAATTCAGAAGGGAGTTCATTCTACACGTTGGGACAACTGTAAAATAAGACTCTCTCAGCAAATCTTTACTGTATTAATCCACATCGTAAAGATAAAGGAAACAGTTGGATCCACACACTGCAAAAGAACTGCAAGCTCATGTGGAAAAGATTTAACAGCCCATGAACAATTAAGTAGGACACTTAAACCTGAGGCAGACAAACAGCTGTCTCACTTTGAACTAAATAAAAAGTGTATGATGTTCACTGTGGAATGCATGAAAAATAAGCTTCCATTTTAAAAGGAAACAAAGATACAAGCAGCTTCCTTGGCTACAAGATTATTGCCCTGGCATCTGTGCCTATGTTGGCACCCATTTTTATGATGTAATCCAGGGGTCCTCAACCTTGGCCACTTTAAGACTTGTGGACTTCAATTCCCAGAATTCCTCAGCCAGCTTTGCTTTGCTGGCTGAGGAATTCTGGGAGTTGAAGTCCACAAGTCTTAAAGTGGCCATGGTTGAGGACCCCTGATGTAATCATACCAATTCTGGACAGAAAAAACAAATGAGAACATACAATATTAAAAATGAACATACTACACCCTGCTTGGTTATTTTCTTCTGACTTAACAGGGAACGTGAATCAGGATACGAAGGCTTGTTCAACAAGGTTTAGTTTAAAAAGCACTTTCTTAATATGAACTTGGCCAAAATCAGTGGAGAAACTGTGGCTCCTTTAAGGTAAGCCTGGGAAAGGTATGATGACATTGACAAGGGCACAAAGGCACTGCCCAGGCCACTTTATCTACCTGTGGTTGTTGAGCACCAGATGGTGCTGGGGCAACTGCTGCCAGTGATGCTGCATCCTCTGCCACAGTGGAAGTCAGCACTGGTATGCCAGCCTGGGCTCCACTCTCTTCGCGCTTGGTCAAGGGTCCTTTTTTTGTAGACTGCATCTTTATTTGCTGGGGCTTCGAGTTCATAGGAGAATTATTGGTGGTCTGGAGTAACTGCCCGTCAAAAACAGATAACCAGAATCAGGATCTTTGTTGAGTGCTGGGTTTTATTTTAAAGCATAGAATCAAACAAGCAAAGTTGATGTGACTTTAGTTAGACTTTTAGATACTTAGAAAAAGAAGCTAAGCTCTCTCATCTCATACAACTCCTGAAGCAAGAAGAGACTATAGTTAGTCTATTTTTTTTTTTATTCCAGGAGCTGATAGGGAAGGCCAAACATTATGTAAAAGAGAGATTTTAACAGCAGAACAATATTTAAACCATTTCATTGTACATAGGATTCAATTGATCTATTTGGATCATATATAAAATTATATTTTGATTTGGCAACCAGGACCTTCTGAATTTGTCATGCTTAAAAAAGGATGGTTGGCACACTGCATTTATAAATACGAAGAATCCATTGGGATAATACCTTAATTCCAAACAGAAGTAAGACTTAAACGACATAGAACTATAACTGGGTTTGCAAGCCTTTGGAAAATATAGGTATTGCAGCAATATTTTATTTCAACAGACAGAACACTGATGCAGGGCACCTAAGAAGATTCCATTTTGGATGGAGTGAAAATTCTAGAACAGTGGTTCTCAACCTTCCTAATGCTGCGACCCCTGCGGGCGGGGGCAGGAGGAGGGACGGGGTTTGGTCATTCTCATTCTCTCTCACTTTTTTTCTCTCTCTCTGGCACGTGCGCTCTGCCTCCTCTCCTGCGGCTGGAGCGTGCGCCGGGCAAGCCGAGGGCGCACGTGGGCCGTCGCCCAGCAACCGCCTCGGCCTGGGAGCGCCGCACATGCGTGGCGCCGCCCCCTGCGCCGGCTGAGGTGGGGCTGGCTCCGCCTGCGATTTCATCATGCAGAGGGCCGCACCTCCCCCTCGGCCTGCCTGTCCGCCCTCACCGCTCCATGTTGTGGCGCTTCTGGGTTGTGATCGGCCGCCTCAGCAGCAGCAGCAGCAGCAGCAGCAGCAGCGCCCGCCTCCTCGCCGCCCTCCTGCCCCGCGCCTCACTCCACGCGGCCCACCCCTCCTCCGCCAGCACCCGGCCTCGCCGCCCGACCCCGCAGTACCCTGGCCTCGGCGCCAGCATGGACGCACCCACCACCTGGAGAGATAGAGGAGCGATGTCTCGGTTCCTAAGACCATCGGAAATATGTGTTTTCCGATGGTCTTAGGTGACCCCTGTGAAAGGGTCGTTCAACCCCCAAAGGGGTCACGACACACAGGTTGAGAACCGCTGTCTAGAAGATACTTGACTTGTTGCGGCAACTCTAAAAAAAGAGGGAAAGGCCCAAAACAGCAGAAATAGACTCCATTTTTTTCTTACTAGTTTCCCAATGGATCCTTCCAGCACAGCTAAATACAAATTCAGATAGACAAGCAACATTTTGCCAAACTGCATACTGGGTTGGAGAAAGCTGGACTAAAGTTTCTTACTGAACAACAATGCTCAAACTTGTTCTAGTTACCGGGCTGAAAGCTCTGAAAAAATGGGAGCAGAACCATCTAAGCATAGAATCTGCTGTAAAGTTAATCCCATCCAACGTGCTGTAATCTTTAAGAAAAAATATATAGATACTGGAAAATAACAAAATTGTTATTTTGTTATGGTACATCAATTAGGTACCCCACCAGTAACTAGAAATAAGCAGTAACTGGCATCAAAGCAATACACCATTTATTAAATGAAGAAGAGATATTATGGAACTGCGGGTACCAATCTGTGCAATTCCTCCCCATCCACTATTACCTTGGTGATAGTGCCGACAGCTTTGGTACGCCCCTCACGAAAAACCAGCCGCTGGTCTATGTGCAAGTACTCTGGAGTCTTGATGAAGCGGAAGTGGACAGTGGCTTTATCCCCAGTGCGCAGGCAGTCTTTGTCCATGCTAAGGATAGTGGCTGTCTGGCGAATGCTACCACAATGTACTAGAAACAGTAAGAATCTCACTGGCACTCAGAATATCCCCAAGGAAACAAATATTGGCAATATACATGAATATTATTAATTCACCACACAAAAAAGTTCAATTTCCTTTGTTATGTATCTGCATCTCTGACTAACAGGATCAACATCAAAACTTTACTCTTGTTACTTTCCCTAGTGAGCCCAGATCTTCATTGCCTACTGGCATCCCGGTGAAGGATTTCTCCAGTGACAAATCTGAAGGCCTAACATATGTCATACTTTCCTCAAAAGCCTGTATCTTGTCACATACAGGTTAAAAAAAATCACATGCAGTCATTCCCTTCCCCCCTCCCCTTCCGGTCATCCGTCAAATCTAGCACTAAAATGGGATTTCTACAATGGTGCAAGTCAAGCAATCTAGACATGAATCACCCAACATCTTGATGTTCTGCCACATTCCAAAAGTTTCACAATGAATAGTGCTCTTTTGCTCATTGCTGGTGTTTTAAGTTAGAGATGCAAAATATTAAGAGCTGCACCTGGCCTCTTAATGTACGGTTTGGGGAGGGAAGGATTAAGATAACAGCAATTCTCCTAATCTAATTTAATTTTACAATTTAGAGCATAAGGAACTGCAGCAATAGCTTCAGAAGATGGTCTTGAACCTATGTTGTGCACTCCTACCCTTATGGGGAATAACCACTACCAGTAATATATTTAATATTTCAAGCTAAACTGCAACAAGTGTATATAAAGACATGGAAAGCAACGTCACATACCCATTGCCTGATAACGTGGACTGATAGTGGTAGGATGGTGAAGTACCAGAATCTCTGCTTCAAATTCCCAAGAGGCTTGAGGATTCAACCGAGGTGATACCATCACCATGCCTTTCCTGATAGAGGAGCGTTTGATCTGGTAGTGGAATAATTAAAAGAGAGTTATCAAAATCAAAAGTAGGTTCACTGGAAAATAAACATACTTCTGTGGTATTTACGGAAGACTACACCAGCTCTTTAAATACAACCTCTTCTGGGAAGCAGTAGGATGGCCATCCATCCAACTACCCAAGCAGGAAACCATCCCAAGAAGAATAACTTAAGGTAATGGTTTTGGTCAAAACCATTTACGTCTTGGCAAGATTTTCAGAAGTGATATGCCATTGCTTTCTTCCTAGGACTGAGAAAGAGTGACAGGCCCAAAGCTACCCAGCTGACTTTGTGCCTAAGGCAGGACTAGAACTCGTGGATTCCCATCTTCTAGCCTTGTGCCTTAAACTACTATGCCAACTTAGGTCTCTACACTTACTTATCTGGGACTAAATCCAATTGAACTCAATCCATTTCCTAAAAAATTAAGTAAGATTAACAAGTAGAAAGAAAATTATGGAAGAAAATAAAAGGGACTGCCTGTTCCACATGCATATAAATCTCTATCGTATTTCTCATTAACTCATTTTCAGTGGAGGCAATTTTGGTGTGTAATTGCAGACGAAACTTGCTATACCTTAGCCATCCTAAATATACAGACCAAGGAATAAACCCCCTTAACCCAGAATCTATATACTTCTGGATTCACATCTTTACCATTGCTTTGTTAGACATTGAATATAAATGCTTTCCAAGAAAGTAGACCCATAGCAAGTTGGCACTCACCTTTTTCAGAGCAAAGGAAGCAGTCTGACCACCCCGCACCTCCTTGACTGGCATGCGCTTGCGATGGATGGATTTCACTGCAATAGGCAAGAAGTTGCCGAGCGGATCTGGGCCCAGAAGCAAAGTGTCATTTAACTTGATTAGGCCTCTCAGGGTTGTCCCAGATACCACTGTTCCAACACCCTATGCCAGGAAGAAAGGAAAAAAGGAAAAAAAGGGAATCAAGTTAGGACAGCAAATAGCAGATAATTTCTTTACTTTTCTCATCTCTGAAAAAGATGAGAGAAACATTTTTCTAGAATACTTCTGCTTACTGGCACAGAATAAGTGTCATCTATCTGGAATTCCGCAGGTTCTTCCTCCCGGTAACTTGTCCTTGGAGACAGGAGATTGAGAAACATCTTCAGCAATTCCAAATTCTCACCAGTGACATTGGAAATCTGGAAGATTGGGCACATCCTAATGAGAAAAAAAAATTATTACAAAACAAATTATTCAGGGCTCTTTACTATCTTGTTCTTTATGTTTGGTACATCTCTAGATGATATAACAAATATACCTAGTGATGGAAGAAAGGTGCCCTGCAACAGGGCTTCACACACTTTGCCATTCTGTGATCTCCTAAGGCACGGGTGTCAAACTCGATCGTGTCACGTGACATAGCATGACATATTGCAAATTTTTTGCCTTTGTGGAGCCGGGGTGGGCGTGGCCTGCGCACGATGCATCCGGCCCGCGGGCCGCCAGTTTGACACCCCTGCCCTAAGGCAAGGATGGGCAACTATGGCCCTTTTACAATCTGTGGACTTCAACTCCCAGAATTCCTGAGCCAGCCACACTGGCTCAAGAATTCTAGGAGCTGAAGTCCACAGGTCGTAAACAGGCCATAGTTGCCCACCGCTACTCTAAAGTAATAAATGAATTTGGATTGCTTCATGAATAAAACTAATGATTTCATTGGATTAGGCTTGGATGAAAAAATACCACTTTTGTTACATTTTAATTTATAATCTGTGGCCCTTCGGAGTTACTGAACTGCAAATTCCAGTAGTTCCAGCCAGTCCAGCCAAGTCTGAAGGATTATGGGCACCATCATTTGGCAATACCGGAAAGGCCACAAACTGCCTGCTGCAGAAACAGCATCTTTCAAATAGAAGTTTAATCTCCAAGGAAACTACATTACATTTATTTCCACCCACCCTCTGATCAAATTTCCAATCTTTTTCTTAGTAAAGGCAGAAGTGGCCTAATTGGATATCTCTCCAATCCCCAGTGCTTTTTTTCTAAAAAAAAAAAAAAAAAAAAGGTGCCGGAACTCACACACGTCATACAACCTGCCTTGCCTACCCTACAAGGTTCCATCCAAAAAAGGTGCCGGAACTCCGTTCTGGGCGTTCTATGACAAAAAAAAAAAAAAGCCCTGGATATCCCAACCAGGGTTGTTGCAGCTCACTTCTGCCTCCTTAGCCTCAGTTGTGCCCCCAAATAATCTTTTTTCAGCTTTTGCCTTGCAGGAAGAACCTGCTCCAACACTCCTTCTCACAGCAAGTCTCCCATCACCATCAAGGACCCATGCTCAACCGCCCACAAGCCCATGCTATGGAAGACTGCTTGGGATGATGCTGAGTTGTTTTTCATCTGGGGAAGATCAAATACTTTCACATTACTGTTTTCTTGCCCATGAATGAAGGAAAATCAAGTGACATCTTTCCTTCTCTTTTTCTCTAAGCTTCCCTTCACCAAGAAGTAGGTGTCAAAGAAAAGGTTGCATCAGTTATACATGAAAGATGACTTGCATTGGTCATACATGAGACTTCATTTCAACCAATCCAAAGTTGAGACAGTGCTGCAGCCCTGGCTGCCTCTCCATAGCTTTACTTTGGTCCTACTGGTGATGAGCTGAGAAATTGCCACACTGCTTCATCCTCTCTCAGGTAGTGAGGGCACTAGCAGGAGCTGCAGCTCAACAAGCAGGAGCAGAACAAGGCACAAGGAGTAACTGCCTTCTCTCTCTCTCTCTCTCTCTCCAGCAGCCAGACTATCTCCTGCTCAGTTGCTGGAAATACAAATAGAGATCTACCTGGCAACACTAAGCAGTACTCCTTGTCCTCCACCTGTCTTTTCGCTTGCTCTGGCCCAATGATTTCTCCTTGTTAACTGGGAGAAAGTGAAACCAGAGAGAAGGGGAATGGCATCTCTCTACCTTTACACTTTTGCTTCCTGCCCACCTGTTTGACCTTCCCCCAGAAAGCCATCAAGCTTTGTTAAAGGGAAAGGTTGAGAATGAGGTGGTGGAGACCAACAAATCAGCACACACCAGATATTGGTCATGCCAGTGGATTTAGCATTGCTGGAGCTCTGGAACAGCACACTCCCTCTGTGCATGGACATGTGCTTGGATATGGAAGCCAAGAAAAAAACTGCAGCTTTGATAGGATTAGTTGAGAGTAGGAAAGAGAAGAGAGATGGAGAAGGATCACCTTCCATTTGTCAAAATAGGATCCTAGGTGATGGTTCCTTTACAATTTTGCCAGCTGGGCTATTGGTATTATTCCCCAGCTGACAACAATGTAAAGAGCACAATGAGTCTGATTCATTCAAATAGCCTTTCAAGTCTGTTCATCAGACTTCCAGAAGATGAGGACTCAATTTGAAAACCCCTACCCTTCCAGGGACTCCAAGTATGTTATTCCTGCTGCCCCTAACACTGGTAGTATACCCAAGTCATATAACATTGCATTTCTGATTCAATAATCTCACCATGTTTTTAATCCTAGGGCTGGCAAAATAGGGAGCTACAACTGTAAAAGAACCACCCACTTCCATTATAGAAAAATGATAGGATTGTGAGGGTCTACTTAGATTTGCTTTTAAAAAAACATGGATTTCACAGGGCTTTCCTGGAAGTCTTTCATCTCTGTTGTAAGTTATCAAATTGGGATTCAGCTTGTTTTCATTAATCACCTTTCAGAGCTGAAATTGGAGGCAGTAACGATAACATCATCTTTGCTCTGGACCAACACCGGGATCTTCCTGCATCCTGGGGACTTCAAAAGTCGTTGCAGGAGCTTCAGAGTTTCTTCATGAACAAAATGAAAACAATTAGGCCTGTTTGTAGCACTTAATTTTGATAGGGTTAACTGAGAGCAGGGGGGGGGGGCGGAGGACAGAATCATCTTCCATTTGTCAAAGCAGGCTCCTGGATGACAGTTCCCTTACAATTTTGCCAGCAGGACCATTTGTTCTCCAGCTGACAACATTGCAAATAGCACAATGGCTCATATTCAGAACTAATCAAGTACTATATAAAAACTGTTCCAGAGTTATACAGCAGATATGTACACTTTCAATTTATTTGAAATATTTACATGCCTGGACCACCGGGATTTTAAAATTTATTTAAAAGGAGAAAAAAAGAAGTCTTAAGTAGAGCTAGAATTTAGAAAGTAAGTTACAGACTTACTTTAATCAAATTAAATTTTAAAAATTAATAAGAACTTTGGATGGACTAAAACAGCTTCTTGTTTCTGCTTGCTTACAACTTTTATTCTCTATAATATGTACCTTTTTTAAAAAAAATCAGTCCTAAAATAAAACAATTCTTATAGGTAGAATTTAATCTGCATTATTACTTTGACCACAACTTAATTTCACAAAATACAATTAATAGTTTAAGAAATTTTACAAGATTTAATCTTGTCATGTGGTCTAGGATCTCGTTTTGCTCTCAGTATCTATTTTCAATAATATTTTTATTAAATTTTAAAAAATACAAACTAAAAGAAAATATAAAAAATAAAAAATGAAAGATGCAAAAAAGGATGGGAAAGAAAAAATATATAAGGAAAAGAAAAAAAACATGAAATGACTGCCCCCTTCATTTTTAGTGGTTGATCACCTTCTTCAACATTTCAAAAGATCTCGTCTTCCCATATCTCATTCTCATCTATGAACAAATTATGAAGACTGGTCATTCAATCTTAATCAGCAAAAGTCCACTAAGAGTTACCCAAAATAGCAACATATATAGTTCAACTACAATCAAATAAATCAATTTGTATTCTGTTCAACACAATGATTTATTGTTTTCTCTATTACAAAAAAATCTTCCCATATCTTATCTCTTATATATAAACATATTTTGCCTCCTCTTTTGAACTGTCAAGAAAAACCCTTTAAGAGCTACTAGAAAAAGCAACAAATTTAAAATCATCATCTTTAATCCCTTTGATTGAAGTTCATGTCTTATTTTTTTTGTCTCCTCTTAGAAACTCTCTTGCAAGTTTAACACATATACAGAAGTAACAACATATATATTTTAATCTTAATTATGTAAGCCAACTTCTGTAATCCTTTACTTTTAACACCATAACTTATCACTTTCTCTGAAAATACACAGAGACACACAACCTCCCCCCTTCTTCTGATATCTTATCTATAAACAAGTATTTAAAACCTCCTCATTCAGTCCTGGTTTAAAAAAAAACCCAAGCTACTAAAAAGAATATCATACGTATTTTTTAAATCTTAGTCGAATAAGCCAATTTTATATTTTTTTCTTTTTTCTTTTAAAAATCTAGAAGTTTATTCCCTTTAAATAGTAGCTGATTTCTTTTCATTTTTTTGTTTTATCTCAGGAATTCCTTCATGAGTGTAATACAGTACATCTCTTGATAAATCCAAAATAAGAAAATTCTTCAAGTCACTCTTCTATTATTTGTCCCCCTTATTTATTAAGACATTAAGGGTTTCATTGTAAGTCCTGTATAACATCTTTTTCCATATCATTCTTGTATCTTGTTATTTTTCAATCCATATCCAAAACAGCCTGGTTCTCACTTATACCTTCTTCTATCTATCTGTTCTTTTAAAACCTATTTTATGGTAGCAAGAGAAAGTGCCCCGTTACCAAATATTCTTTAATTCTTCCAAAGTTAAAATACTTTACTCTGTTCTGTATTAGTGGGTCTCTTCTCCTTTAATTATCTTTTACTCTTTCTGATTGCCTTTACCCACAACATTTTTACACAGGAAGATTTCTTACACTTAGATTCAAAATCCTTAAATATCTATATCTATATAAATAAAAATGTAAATGTTCGTTTGTTCAAAATCTTAAATCTCTGAAAGTTCTTCAACGATTGCTTTGAAATTTTGACACAACGTTGCATTCGAATACGCGTGTGTTTTTATATACCTGTATTATATAGATGTCACACCTGTGACAGGTAAAAACATGCTTTTTTGAAAAACAGCGCCATCTGTTGGACGTAAAAGCAACACACACTTTTACCAGACTGAGCCACAGCAACGCGTGGCCGGGTACAGCTAGTATTTTAATATAATTTTAAACAATCCAATTGGTTTCAAAATCTTATTTCCAATCCATTTAACCCCTCGATCTTTTTAAACATTTTCAAAATCAACATAATCACCCTTTTGCTCTTTATTTCCGAATTTAAAAAATTAAGTTCTTAAATTTACATGAAATTTCTTTCACTAGGGGGTTGAAGGTGTGATGAAAGATATTCTGAAGGTTCGTAATATCCAAAAAGCAGTTAACAAGCCATTTCCTAAAATGATTTAGGAGAGGAAGTGGGTGAAACCAGTGTCCATTTGATAGTTCCAAACTGGGCAAAGCTGGTTTTCACTATGCTCCCAGAACTCTTAACACCCACTGGAGACCATTATTTTATGGTCTCCTTGCAGGCAGCATCTCTATGACGCTCTTGTGGGTGATCCCAGGTCCTTTATCCAGAATTTCAAGGCTTTTCATTCCACAAAAAGCAAAGCGGTCTTCAATCTACCACTGCTTCCCTGCAGTCTGGTTTTAGCTCTCAATATTAAAATGGTAAAATAAATAGAGACACCAGGAAGCCCAGAATATCCATTTTATCACCATAACAATATAGAAAGAGACTAATGGATGCAATTTTTGCCCAGGAGCAGGCAGCCTCATTCATCCACCAACATAACTTTGAAGAACACATCCTATTCCGGTCAGTCTGTTCTCTTAGAAATACCCCACTACAGTAAATTCCACACCTAAGTGCCTTTGGCATTCAATGTTCTTTTATACGAAGACAATAGCTTGTCTTTGGCAGCAAAAATAATTTCCCCATGAATACTTACCACAGTAAGGAATAAATGAAGATGCTCTTGCAAAAGACAGATGTCAAGAACAGTTTATAATCTATAGATTTTTGTAAAGAGTCAATTTTTAAGACTACTGGTAACAGACCAGCTTGCCAATCAGCTTTGGGCTCACAGCTATTGTTCATTTTACCATAGTTTGTTGAATAAATCCCAATTGTAGTCATCATGCTAAGCAACCAGTAGGTTGTTTTATGTACTAGATAAACAAAGCCTCTGTTTTCTGTTACAGAGCTGGCTATGCGTTCCAGAGGATCCTAGGTCATACCTTACATAAAAGGCCTGGAAAAACCAACACCTGCAGTATCAGAAAAGAGTCTTAGCCTACACAACTACATTTACATATATGACTCTGAGCAGTTCAGCCTTGCCCTCAGTCACAAAAGCTCTTTGGGTGACTTTGAGCTTTTCTCAAGGCTGATGTGGGAAACTAGGAATATTTTGTACTGAGAATCAGTCTGATGCAATTAAGAAACCAGATTAGAAATCAGAAGACGAAAAATTCAGGCACAACTGAGATAAAAACAACAAAGAGAAACGGTTGTAGCAATAACCATTTACCTTGAAGTATGTTAGCCGGACACATATCAATCTTGGTCACCACCACAAAGACTGGAACATTTAGCGCCAATGCCAGACCTAAGTGCTCCTTGGTCATCCCAACAATTCCAGCATTGCTGCCAACCTGTATTGAGATAAATTTTAAGGTAAAACAACCATGACTATGACAGCATTAAGCAATGATTTATGTGTATGCCAAAAAAGATGGGCATAGACATGCATTTCAATCCATCAAAAATTAAGATTTGTAGCAAAGTAAAAGTTGATCAAGTTGCCATATGAGAAATAATTTTTCACGGTTAATAACACCATTTGTGAGGATAATTTGAAGAACATAATTCAAGAGAAATCCAGACAGACAACTTAGGACATGTACCAGAAAGAAGGTGTCTTAATGAAGTAAATATTCCAGTCGATTCAAAATGTTTAAAAGCAATTTTCCACATTTAAAAACTTCTCTGTAGTATCTGTCTCCATGCAATTCCCAAGCTTCCCTTTATTTTAGGATGGGATATGAACCTCAGAATCAGCACACAATGACAAACAGAAACAGCTTGCTTGCTACTGTCATGGAAGTAAAGTCACTGATACAGACATAACCTAAATCAATTCTTATTAAGTTACCATGACAAAGTTTCTTTTTTGCTCTTCCAATATAAGGAAGAATGTTCAATAAGCCAACAGGAGTCAGAGTTTACATGCTTTGCATGCATTAACACTGATGTCTTTGGGATCCTCCCATATAGCAAGGAGATATTTCTACTAAGTTTGCATTTTGTACTTAAGCAGGAACTTTCGTACATATTGTAAGCCACCCAGAGTAGTTCTTGATAGCGAGACGAGCGGCATATAAATTGAACGAATAAATAAAATACATTTTGTACAATTCAAAAACAAAGTTAGGCTGAGAAATACCTTGCAAAATCAAGATAAGCCGCAAACCACAGTTCCATGAGCAGAAGACAGACAACTGAAGCTTCCAACGTTCAGTTTGGTAAAAACAGTTTTAGTATGTAAATTCTACCCTATTATTTATTATTATTGCTGTTATTGCATTTATCACATAAATTATACTCAACTGTTCAACTGTTAGTGAGTCAAGACCAACATTAGAAAAGGGGCCGCTTCACCACAACCCCCTTCCCCTACAACTAGCATTGCTTACCATTAGCATGCAAAAATCAGGGAGATGCCCAGTCATGCCAAAGACTGTAGTCTTCAAGTACTTCTCATGCCCAGCCAGATCAATGAAGGTTATGACTTTTGTTGATTTCTCACAAATCTTGGTCCACTCCAAACTCCCACCGTGGCTGTCAGGCTTGTTCACAACATTGCCTTCGCTGTCGAAGCCCAAAATGTCATTGCCCACACTGCTGGTACGGCCTGACTCAATCTCATGCTTGTGGCGAAAAAGTTTTTGCCGAGCAAAACCACGTCCATTGTCCAGTTCGCCATGGGTAAGAACGCCCAGCAAAGTGCTCTTCCCAGCATCCACATTGCCAACCACTGCTACCCTACAGGAAGGCAAAAGAAAGTGATAAATTTCTTGGACTTCAATGCAACAATTGGAATCAATTTCCTTCTGTCACAAGATAAAATGAAAATCAGCAGCATATTCAAAATGTTGAAACAAATATTTTAAGAGCCACTTCATACGGTTCCAATCACCAGTTTCTAGATCATACAAAACATAAACAACTAAGACTAAGAGAAAAGGAGGGAAAAGCCACCAGTGCCGTAGTTAGAACATTGAAATCTCACAAGGATGTGCACAATGACATAATTAGTACCAAAACTATTTCCCAAATACCAGTGTCTTCATTCAAACCTAAATCCAACACAATGAGAATGTCCTAGGGTTACAATTTCTGTCTTACAACTCTTCAGAGCTAGCACAACTGCTAAAAACCACCATGTCTTATGCTATAAAGTAACATATGGTCTGCAGCATACCATACTGTACAATGAGATACTGAAATTGATCATTCAGTAGCAGTTATTACATTTACATCTTGCTTTTTCTCATCAGAGTATTCCTCTAATTTTATCCATTAGCAACAATGAGGTAGATTGAGATTAGCTGGAATGATACAACAAACAAGTCACCAAGTTACTTTCTTGAATCCCTGACCCAATTTCTGTATCTTAATGCCTAACTCTGCTATTGCTAAAAGTGGATATGGGGAGAGATGGGGAAGGAGAAAATTTGAATCAGAGCTTGATTCAAAAATTTATAAATTTGAAAAAAAAAAGATAGCCAACAAACTTCAAGAACTTGAATATGTCCATCAGACCTGGAACTAAGTTCAAAGCAGGAAACTGCAAATTCAGAAAATCATATTCCCTTTTGGAAATTAGATATTCCTGCATGACCCTTCCCAATCTGAGTCCTCCTGCTAGCAAGGTTGGACTACAATTCCCATGATTAATTAGGCCTTCTGGAAGTTATACAGGTAGTCCTCAACTTACAACCACAATTGAGCCCAAAATTTTTATTGCAAAGCAGGACAGTTATTAAGTGAATTTTGCCCCATGTTACAACCTTTGTTGCCATAGTTGTTAAGTAAATCACTGCAGTTGTTAAGTTAGTAATATGGTTGTTAAATGAATCTGGCTTCCCTATTGACTTTGCTTGTCAAAAGGTCACAAAAGGTGATCACATAACCCTGGGATGCTGCAAGAGGAGCCAGTTGCCAAGTGGCCAAATTTTGATCATGTGACCATATAGATGCTGCAACAGTTGTAGCAAAATGGTCATAAGTCACTTTTTTCAATGCCATTGTAACTTCGAACAGTCATTAAACAAATGGTTGTAAGCTGCGGACTATTTGTAATGCAACACATCCTAAAGGCTATAGGATAAAAAAGACTGCTCTCACAATGTAGGAAACACAAGGGATTTTTATTATTAGGACATTTTCCTTTCACAGATACTGAATCACTAACATCATGGCCAAATCCTAACCAAGCTGGACTGTTTTCTTTCTTGACTGCCTATTACACAATGTGAACATACTGTATAAGTACATATTCCAGAGTCCCTACTGTATATAACTGGCACATGGCATGTTAGTCCTGTACCTATCTACAAATGTTTTACATTGACACAGTCATAATGGCAACCTGAGTGAAAACATCACTTACAGATGCCCTGCAGATCTTAAGAACATCTCAAAAATGCTGTCCTGACCCTTCAATTAGCTGTAAGTTTTTTAAAGGATGGATCCAATGGAGTGTTATACTCATTAAGGAAACAGCTCATTGAATGATTTGCCCAGAGTCAACCTTTGCTAACCTTAAGAACTAAATGGGTCATACTTATTTAGTACTTGGTTGGGAGATCATCACAGGAGTCCAGAACTGTGGTGAGAAGACAATAGCAGCCCCAAAAGAAAGCAGTAGTGAACCACTTCTATACTGTGACCAAGTAAACAACTTGCACATATTCATGAAGTCTCTAGGAATCAGTCTGAATTTATAACTTTACCTTTTAATGTGTACATCAACATTATGTGTTTTAAAGATACCCCATTAACCATATACATTTTGGAGGCAAAGAGTGAAAGAGATTGTATAAACAGCATTTGCCAATGAATTGCAAATTAGAATTGAGTTGGAAGAAATTCTTAAGTACATTCCAAGTTCCTACTATATTTCCATAAAGCTAATAAGAATGGCATAAGTTTTTCATCTTGATACTCACCAAGTACTATTAAACAAAACTGGAAAAATATTTCCAGTTCTTAAGCGTCAGGATCAAATTTCAAGAGCTGCTATGTGCCAACTGAGTAAAGATAAGAAAAAGGTGAACAACTTAAGACACCAGTATCAACTTTTAATCTGAAAATCCAGATTCATGGAATGCTTCCAAATGTGTTTAAACTCTCATCATGAGCATATTTTCATGATCTGGTTCATACATAATACTGGTTTGTTGAGTGGCTGAGCTCACCAGAACACTATATCCAAACCAAATAAACTACATTTTAGTTTAATATGCTGTGTCTATCCACAGTAAAAATAACTCCTGTTCCAGAGCATAAATATATAAGACAGTTTAAGACAGATTAACTTAGTTGAAAAATCTATAAAGAAAGTAAATGTTTGCCTTTTGTTGGATATGAAAAATACAACTTGCAATGTTCTAATGATAATTAGGAAACTGCCATCCAGACACTTCTTTGTAAGAATATATACTCTTAGTCCCAACCATAAGTTCTATGCATAGCGTGAAGGAGAGAAAAAATTATGACACCAAGTTACTTCCATAGTCAAACCAGAGTTACCAGCTTTCTGCCACTACTAGTACAAGCTATAGCCGCAGATATCATGTTGACTAAGCAAGCCTCCATATCTCTTCTTACCTGACCTCTAGGAAATCGTTGTCACCCACACGTTTCCGCACCAAATAATCACGCACTTTGCCTCCTGCTTCTTGGTGCTCTCGCAAGAGAATTACATCAGCATCTATTTGTTCTGCCATGCTCTTCACTGTGGCATAGGAAGCTTCCATGTCTCCATCACTAAGCCCATAGTCAGTCCCATCTAATAAAGCATTAGGAAGGAGAAACAGTTACATGAACTTATTGTAACAGATTTAGTTTGCCCTTCCTGGTCTGTTAATAGACTAGGGAATTCTATTATTTTAAAAAAAGACTGTATACTTAAAGGACATTGATTAAAACAGGCAAGATGATGGTAGAAGAATAAAAACTCAAATTTTATTCCAAATGCTTATAGAGTCACTTGACAGTAAGGTGCATGGCATATAAATTTAATAAATAAAAGCATATAAAAACAAGCTGTAGGACATGGAGGTATGTGGCCTGGGAGGGGGTAAGTACATATTTCATTGATATAACCTCCCATTCTTTCCTTTGTCATTCATTTTTTCTACCAGCAGAATACTAACCCACCCAAACACACATAGCTGCCTTTCTATACAGCCCTTGTTTATTTGATTTATCAAAGGGAAAAGGAGTTTAGAGGCTACATGCAATCCTAAAATTACAGATTACACCCTCCAATTGGGCAAGAAATACCTCCGTATTACAGGTAGTCCTTGACTTACAACCATTCATTTAGTAACAGTTTGAAGTTATGTCACTGAAAAAAGTGACTTATTTTTCACACTAATGACCGTTGCAGTATCCCCATGGTCACATGATCAAAATTCAGATGCTTAGCAACTGATTCATA
Organism: Protobothrops mucrosquamatus; assembly: GCF_001527695.2. Lineage (NCBI taxonomy): Eukaryota > Metazoa > Chordata > Lepidosauria > Squamata > Viperidae > Protobothrops > Protobothrops mucrosquamatus. Next base: position 21,601 of record NW_015389534.1, read on the forward strand.
TTTATGATGGTTACAGTGTCCTGGAGTCAGTGGGTTCATCTTTTGTGACCTCCTGACAAGCGAAGTCAATGGGGAAGCCAGATTCACTTAACCATGTTACTAATTTAACTGCAGTGATTCACTTAAAACTGTGGCAAGAAAGATCATAAAATGGGGTAAAACTCACTTAACAAATGTTTCACTTAGCAACAGAAATTTTTGGCTCAATTGTGGTCGTAAATTGAGGAGTCCCTGTATTGTTTTCATTTTATATGGATATTCTGAACATCCTTTATCAAAAAGCAGCACATTATTTCTATACATACACTGTTCATAAAGGATAGTATTCCAGTTTTGTTCAGGGAGAAAATATGAACATTGATGATTGATGTGTAACTAATAATTAGTTAGCACTGACAACTGAAAACAGTGCTTGTTTTTAATGGTGTGGTTTAGCACTAGCTAGATGGGAAGATGAGAAAGTCATCTTGTTCTATTAGAGAAGAAGATACTTATTATATATTAGCCTTTCTTTTTCCCAAGCATAATCAATTGAGCTACTTCTGCAAAATCACTGCTATTTCTTTAAAGCTCACATAGAGTAACTTACCTGACCCTTGACCAATAACATAGATGGTCTCTCCACATCCTTCATCCATTCTCTCCCACATCTGTCGGAGTAAACTATCATACTGTTCGGATGTTGGGCTCACCATTACTAGCTAAACAGAGAGAGTGGGCGTTTACTTTTGATTAACTATGTCAAGAACAAGTTATTTCTCTTAACATATTGTTTTACTCAATTACAATTCAGTGAACAAATACATCAAACAATGCAGTTAAAACAATATTCAAACAATATATCACAAGTTTCTGTTAAACTGTTCCTAAGTCCCTTTGATGAATGCCCCTTAAAATGATTATTTATTTGAATGGTATTGCTTTCAGACAGAAGGAAATAAATGAAGAAAAAGAATGATAAAATAAAAATACCCAGTTATACTACTTAATGAGGAAATATTAAAATGATTACTTTAATATCTGAAATTGACTTCATTTTCAAATACTGTATTTACATTATGAGGAATAAAGTTTAAGTCTGCTGCTTCTGATATGGTATAATAATATATCCAATATTTTATCATGTTTCACAGTATACATAACCATTCCAACATTTTAACAACAGTTTCTATTTACCTAGATGTGCAAAGTTCACTACAGCATAGCAAAAGAAGTCTGATCTGTCAGTATATTGTCATCAGATTACACAAATAGTGAAAATTGCTCGGATTCCATCTATCTCCAATCCATCATCTATCTCCATCTATCTCCATATCATCCTCTGCCCAGCAAATTAATAAACATTGAGGTGCTAGCACCAATTCTTTGATTAGAAAAATGCAATATTAAAATAGATGGTACCCAAATGTCTATACACATAACTACAGTACCTCAACTTTAAAACAAGGAGTGAACGTATTAGAAAAAAATTTAAACAAGGTTACAATTCTAAAGTTGTTTGCAGAAGAGTCCCACATTTTCCTTATTTATGGGAAAACTCATTCAGGAGTACCATACATGTATTAACTTTCTGAAACAAGACACGTGCCAAGGGTGAATGCCACGTACTCCGACTCAGATCCCGCGAAGCACCCTTTATTACACCCTCGTAAGTATTTTCTTTCAGAGACACGCGTCTCACAGTTCTTATCCGTGACAAGGGCAGAAGAAGCCAACCTTTTATGATCTCCAAGCAAATTCACCTACACTATATTAGTGAAGCGACGCCGAATGAAGTTCCCGAAAAGGCTATCAGAACAAGGACCGACCCGGTGTTGATGGTAAGTTGATGGTAAGAGAGCGAACCGCTCAAATGAACGACTGAGACGGCCAAAGGAGCGAGACCCGGAGTAGTCACAGCCGACCTCATCTCCTCCGGCCGTCTCAGCTTTCCTCCCCAGCCTTCCAGGCCTACCTTGCTGGTAAGATCGAGCTCCGGCTCTCCATTGAGCAGCTCGCCGTCCTCGCTGCAGTCAACTTCTGCGACGCCGCCGTGAGGCCTGGAGAAAGCCGCCACTGTCCCACCGTGAGCCACGGGCTCGGGGGCGAACATCGAGGCCGGCACTGGCGAGCCCCCCACCGGAGAGCGACTCCTTTCCGCCGCCATCTTGGCAGCGCCAGCCTCCTTCCCCGGCCTCATTAGTATAAACCCCGCCCACTCGGGCGAAAATTACTTTCAAGAAGCCAGCAGGGCTTCTCTTAGCGTCCACCCAAACAGGTGGTTCAGTCATTTAGTCCTTCGCCCACCAATCAGGGAGCAGGGCCGTCAATAACCTTTCCTGTATTGCTATGACGACCGCGTTAGAATCGATTAATATGTATGAGCCACGCCTCTTGCGAATATTTTCTTTCCGCTTCTTTTCAGGCTGGAAGGAGACCGCAAGCGGGCGGCGGCGGTCTTGGTTTAGTTTATGAATGTCGCCTAGAAACTCGAGAAAAGCACATGCTAAGCGTGTCCCCCTTGGCGGCTGGGACAAACATAGAGGTTTCCCAATCCTGTTTTTAAAGGATTTGATTTAAAGAAACTCTGGAAGAGGCCGAGCCTTCACCAATCATTGGCCATAGCTTAGACCAGGGGTAGTCAACCTTGGCTTAGACCGAGCCAGAGGAGAGAAGGGTCGATAAGAAAGCTACCTATCTAAGCGAAAGCCAATACACTTGGAAACCCTTCTACAGTACTGTGTGGTTAAATGGGATTTCTCCTCCTCTGTTTACCAGTTGTTTCGTCCGGGATAGTGTCTGTCAAAAATCGGGGATGGAGGCTCCCTGTCCAGAGATACTCTTATCCTACCAGTAGCAACAGAGGTTTCTCGTGACTTTTAACTCTGGCAGAGAAAAAAAATCTCTATTGTACGGTACACGTCTTTGTTTTGCAGCCTCGTTGTGGATTTGGTAGAGATGCCGTTGGGACGTATCTGAATTTGGAAGTAAAATGTTTATTCATAGAAGTAAGTAATCCTATAATCTCAAGATCTCTTGTTAGCTAAAGCTAAAGTGTTTTTGTGCAAATGCAGCCCTAGAGACTATGTTCCATGGGGAAGCTTGTTGTCTGTAATCGGCTCCAAATTGATATGTTTATGTAATGAAGCAGGGATCCATGACTTGACAACCCAGAATCGGATGCTGATGCCATTTGGTGATTCCCCTCCCCATACTATATACAAGAACAGATGTTTCTTGGTAATGGGAAGACTGCTGCAACGGATTTTTCACCGCACCAGTTCTCAGAAAGCAAAAACAGGAAACATCTAATTTAGTAGTTATATCTGAAACATGTTTCATAGTTTAGGTTTACCATTTTTTTTCCCTGCCAGGGTTAGGGTTAGTGAAGGTTGTGGGATCTTCATCTCTGGAGATTTTTAAGAGGATGAGTAGCCACTTCTTGAGGAGAAATAATAAACTTCACTGTGGTTCAGAATATAAAAAATTGTGTAATTCTTTTTCAAGTTCCTTTTATTACTAAAGTCAAATATGTAGAAAAATGTATGACATATCAATATTTTGCACTCAACTACAGTCAGCGTTTTTGTTTTCAGTTCCCATTTTTTTAAAATCAACACTTTCATATGGAAGAAAGTGCAGTAAATCCACACAATATTTTCTGAAGCAGAATATAATGCCATGTTTATGAAATGTATTATATATGGGTTGATAATGGAAAAACAAACTTTTAGTCAAGTGATGAATCTGAAATTACTTTGGAGTTCCCAGTTTTTTAACAGAAAATGAGCAGTAAGATCTGATAAGAATGGATGAGATATAGGATCTTTTCAGTACTTGGATAAACATTGACTATCTTTATTCCCAAAGTAATTTTGAATGCATGTTGATAGAAAACTTTGTTCTGATGTCAGGCAGCAAGATCCCGTCATAATTGTGATACACTGGCTCTTTCTCCAATAGCCATTTTACAGTAGCACAATAATGCCCTGTCAACCTCTTGGTTCCTCCTTGATCAGAAAAGGCTAGACTCATTTTATTACAACTTCTTTATTTTAATAACATTCAATAGTTATTTTTTACACTGGCATACAAGTGATTTTTCCCTTAAAAATCTGATTTTGCCCTGTCACAGCTTGGGAGCTCCATTGTTTTATTCCTGAAAGAAGGGGTAAATTTTGCAGTTGTGTACTTGCTCAGTTCCAAAATGGCATTAGGTGAGATGCAACATCCCTGCTTTTTATTATTTGTTTGTTTTATTTATATCCCACCTTTTTTTTAGGATCTCAAAGTGGTATATATCATCCTCTCCCCTTGCTGCACAACAATGTTGTGAGGTAGGTCAGGCTGAGAGGAAAACTCAACTCAAAATTACACAGTGAGCTTCTATGGTTCTGGGTGCACTTGAACGTGGTTCTCCCCATGACAGTCCACTCCTTAATCACTATACTAACTTGCTTTGTATGTTATAGATTATAGAACACTAAAATGAGGGATAATGAGCCTGGGTTATTTATAATTATGTGTATTTATCAGTTTCAGCCAGTCCCTCACCTACTTAATCATTAAGAGTCAAAGGGCTTTCTGGGTATTTGTTTCATCCAGATTTATAGATGTCTCCTTGCAGTTACCTAATTATGTCTGTCCAAACATGAATCTGGCACTATTCAGTTAATTAAAATAGAGATACATACACTTTTAGAATAAGTCACTTTCCCATTGTGCTTACTGTCAAGTTATTTTTTTATCTTGTAAGAGGTTCAAATGGTGCATGGGATGGACAAGCAAACTGATCTAGAAGCCAGATGCTGCAGAACTGTGCAGTTGCCACACCCAATACTTTCCTAGTGCAGTTCTCCCATTGTGGATGAATGATGGTACTTTGAAGGGAAATGATAGAAATCCAGAGAAAACCAATCCTGCCTTTATAATGAGGCACTCACAAACCTGGACAATACAGTTGGGCAGGGAATTGTAAAAGGCAACAAAGAGACTGACAGAGTAGAAGGTGTAGTAGCCACCCATTCTTATAATGGAAATATTTCATGGTAACGAGGAAGGCGGATGATGCTTTAAATTAATAACTACACACATCAGGATGTTGCTCAATAAAGATAAAGGAATTCCAGTACATGAGGAGACAATCAGATTAAAAATAGAGCGGTGTGTACATGCAGAATCTTCTATGGAGCTCAGGAAGGACTAATTCCCATTTTATCTTCATTCCAGCCACGCTCTTGAAACGAGCCCATAAAGGAATGTCATAATCAAAACGGAATTCCTGATATAGCAGACTCCGTCTACGTGAAATGCAGATTGGTGGCCCGAGTCCTCCAGCAGCCTGCGATAGGCAGAATTCAATTTACACAGACCACCGTCCAGCGACGAACAGCGGCCGCCCTCCAGCAGGCGGATGGAAACCGGACGGTCTCTGACATCAGGAGCACTGACGCTCGCGACGTAAGGCTGCGGTGGGGCCGAGCGAGCGTTGGCGCGACGGGCCAGGACTTCGTGCAGGGCTGCGCATGCGCCGCCTGGTAGGTGGCTGTTGGTCCAAGAAGGCTGGGGCTGCTACCTAGAAGGTGAGTAGAGCCTCGGGACGATCGGACTAAGCTCGCGAAAGAGGGCCGTTCCCGTTCCCGTTCCCTTCCGGCGGGGAGCCTGGTTCTTGGGTTTGGAAGGAAGCGGGTAGATCTCGGGGGCTGTTCGGGTAGGGGAATCCTCTCCGCAGCGTCCCCCTGGTCGGTCGCCGTCCTCGCGGGTAGTGGGGGGGGGGTCTCGATTAGGTCCAAGCGCGGCAGGCATCTCGCTCCACCGCCGCCGCCGCCGCCCTTATTTTCCCCTGGAAGGAGGGACTTTCCCGAGCTTTGGTTTGCCCACCTTGAGAAAGCGAGGGGCGCTTTGAAGGGCCTGCTGGCTCCACCGCTGCGGTCTGGAGAGGACAAGCCAGGATTGCTGGGATTGTAAACACCCAAGTCCCCTCCTCGGCCACGCACGCTTGAACCACACGTAGGCTCCGGAGGCTTTTCCTTCTGACAGCGCGTGACAGCTCGTCGCGGTGAAGGATCCAAAAGTGTTGGTTGATTGAGAGCTTTCTCCAGGGTGGTTCTTGGCTAGAAAAGCGCAGGCCTTGGATCTTTGTTGTGTTCGTTCGGGAGCGTTTCTGGCTTGAGAAGCCTATTTGGGAGCTGTTTCAAAAATTGATGCTCCTTGCCTGCGCGCTACAATAAGGAGCAAAATCTTATGCTTAATTGAATATTTTCTTTCTCCATCAGGAATGCAAGGACAGGCAAGGAATCTTTGCTTATCGAAGGTGGATCAGTTGCTTTTCATTTTCCTCCTATCTTGAGAGAAGTAGCTTCTTCCCTGCCTTTTGATTTCTGTCTTTTGGAGGCCCTTTAACTCTTTCCAGAATGCAGAGATGCACTTGATACTTTCCTTGGGGGCCTGGTGTTGTTTATGAACAGTAACAAAAGCCTGGGCTTGCTTAATTTCAGACTGTCTTTTCCTATATTGGGGAAAGAGGTGGGCCGTGGATCTTGGCTTTACAGTCATCGTTAACCAAAAGAAATGGAGGAGAAGGAGCGATGTGATCAATTCAGTCTGACACTCCTGTGCTAAATTATCTCAAACAATTTTTCAAGGGAAAAATCAGAGGAGAAGTGAACAATAGACTAAAAGCAATTTCTTCAAGTTAAAGAAGCAAGTAGGAGAATGGTAGAAGAATGGTTCAAATTTTGAAGTTGCTTTTGCAGCTATCCAATAAAGACAACAATTGAAATCAACTGCCGGCCTATTATTTTGCTCAAGTTGTCTATAAAGAAAAGGGCAGTTCGCTCTTTGTTTCTTTTGTACAAAAAGAACCTTCAGAAACATTATCTCCAATCTTCACATCAACACCACTTTAAAAAAATGAGTTGCGTGCCATGGAAAGGTGACAAAACAAAATTGGAATCGCCAGAAACGCCACAGGTGATGCCAGTGCACATTTATCATGAAAAACAACGCAGAGAGTTATGTGCCCTCCATGCTCTCAATAATGTCTTCCAGGACAGCAATGCCTTTACACGAGACACGTTACAGGACATTTTCCAGAGGTAGGAAAAATGGTTTTATCATATTACTGTGGAGGACTTGCCTAGTAGACTGAGCTTTTGAAAGTCTAGATTTTATAGTGATTTTCTGATGTTTTATTATTAAGCTCTTCTACCATTCAGTTCACTTTGATCTTTGTAAATTAGTCTACCTGCCTGTCTTAACTTCAGACAAAGAAGTAAAAGCCAGTTAGGATTACATTACACGTTTTTAATATAAAGAATGTAATGAATGAGTCAATAGTTAGGTAAAATTTTCTATTACGGGGAACCGATACCAGTTCATGATATAAAATTCACCTCTAGCTATTAAGCATTTGGTGGCCCATAATCCATTAAGCTTCTGCTGGCAAAGTTAATCAGCAGGTCTGCAAGTGTTCCTGCCTTTCCTGTCCCCTTTTGACTGCAAGGGTTCCTGTCAAGTGCCTAAGACATCTGTCTTTGTGATTTACATATGAAATAAAAGCTATGAAAAAGCAATTGTCAGTTTAATATCTATATGCTACTAAAACTATCTTTATGATCTTTAACTGGGTGAAACTGTGCATAATAGAGCAACAGTTTTTAAATGAAGATAACTCAAATGGGCTAACTTACAGAATATGTCCAGAATCCACAACTCATGACTCCCAAGGAATGAAATTTGGGGAAGTTGTAGTTGCTTCAGTGCTACTGGCTGCCGCTGCACTGCTGAGCTACTGCTGCAGTCACATGTTCTTCATTTTCAATGTTCTGTGATAGTTTCCCAGCCAATCTCACAATCCCCTACTCCCTCCCCCACCCAGCAGCAGCCACTACTGAAAAGGGAAGGGGAAAGAAGAGAGAAAGGAAGATCTCTGATGCTCCCTCCCACAAGAAAACTTAATAGGAAAGCCATCAGGAAGTCAGAAGTCAGTTCTGTTCCCACTGCTTTTTTGCCCACCCTTGTTCATTCTGTTTCTCCGTTTAGGTAAGAAAATATCTCTGAAACAATGACCCAGTGGGAGGCAAATTGTCTAGTTTCCTAAAGGTTGGCTTTAACTGCTAGCATTTTTCTACACAGTAGCTATGACACTGTCACAATTCATTTCTAAAAGGAGCCAGTGATATGTCTATTTTATATAAGTAACCTAGAAATCATCTTGATGCTGGTAAAATATAGTACTATTGAAGTATTTTTTTGAATAGACAAGTCTTTGAGATATTAGTCCAATCCCTTACCTTCCTTAAAGAATTAGAAAGATAGAGAGACTATCTGCTGTCACCCAAGTGCCATTCCTGTCTCTAGGATAAATTGACACTTCCTATGGGACCCATTGAAATACTTACGTGTTAAAACATCTGATTTGCATACAAAACAGTACAGATTCTTACAATTACTAGGTAATGCTGAGAAGAACTTCAGATATCCATCTGAACTTCTGCCAGTCAATACTGAACTAGATGAACCATTGGTTGGATAAGGCTACTCTCCACATTTTACATTTGATACCAATCTCTAAAGCACTAATAGATAATTTCTGTCCAAAATTGTAATTGCAGATTGGCTTGAGTTGAACAGTTGTGCTCCCAGCTATTTACAAACTTCATTTTTCAAACACTGCTTTATGGCTAGATTTCTTTGTACATTTATAAGAAATAATGTAAATGCATAAAATTATACTTTATATTTTGAAATATGGTAAGTCATTAAAATGAAAACTATAATGCATTTGATTCAGTAGCTCCTTTCAGTGTTTATACAATGAACGTTTTACCTTATCTGGGCTTTACAAGATTCATTAAGAAACAATGCATTAAAAGTTAATTCTTGTGACTTAGTGAATTTTGAATTCACTAAGTTTATCACTGGTGCGAGTGGGATGGGCTTGTCCCATCGGGGAGAGACAACTTCTCAGATACCCTAGACCAGTGTTTCTCAACCTTGACAATTTTAAGGCATGTGGACTTCAACTCCCAGAATTCCACAGCCAGCAATGCTGGCTGTTTAATTCTGGGAGTTGAAGTCCACATGCCTTAAAATTGTCAAGGTTGAGAAACACTGCCCTAGACCCATGCCATGTAGGGCTTTAAAAATAACAGCATCTTGAATTGCATCCAGAAGCAAACTGGTTATAATACAGTTCACACAAAGGAGTTACATATGCAGGCCTAAGAGTTATTATGCTGCTGCATTCCGGATCAGCTGCAACCTCCAAATATTCAAGGGTAGCCCCATGTAAAGGGTGTTGCAGTTATTTAACAGAGATATGACTAGGACATGAGTGACCATGTGCACAACCTCACAGTCCAGATAAGTGCACAACTGGTACACAACATGAAGTTGAGCAAAGGCCCTCCTAGCCATGATTGCCACCTACTCTTTGAGCAAAAGTTGTGAGTCCAGGAGGATGCCCAAGTTGCACACTGGATCTGTCTGGGGAATGCAACCCCATCCATAATTATGATAAACAATTTTATGATCTTTCTTGCCACAATTGTTAAGTGAATCTGGCTTCCCCATTGACTTTTAGATCATGCCTCCAAAAGTTGGGATTTTCTTTTTTTCCTAAAATGTTTTTAAAAGTGTTGTATGCTAAAGTCTTTGTTACAATCATGATAATTATTTAACGTTAAGTTTATATTCTTGTTTTAAAACAATTTGCAATCTTGTGTTGCAGGTTCTGTAATATTTTCTGTGTGCTAGCAGTATTTTTTCAAGAAATACTTGAGAATAGGAAAATTACAGACTTATTAATTCATACATGGCAAGAATTTGGAGAGAACAATGCAAAGGTTTGGTCTGCAAGTGCATATTTAAAATGTACTGGCAATTTTTAATAGGAACCTTTATTCAACCTAGCTATCTAAGTACCTCTTTCATATGATTTGGGATAGCAAAATCTTTGTTTCAAGCACTGATACTCTGCAAGGTAATGTCTAGAAGGGTCTTCCCTAATTTTATCTTTACAGGAAAAAACTTTGTGTAACTTGGTCTATGTGTGTGTAACTGGCTTAAAGTAATCTAGTGAACTGTGTGGTCAAATGGGAACTTGAACTGAGTCTCCACATGATGGCATATTGAGAACTGGAGAGAAATCTGCTTTCTATTTAGCTAGTTGTTCCTCCATTATCAGTTAAGAAAACTCTTCACGTATGAGTCATTAGGATATGGAGAAAGTCTCTACCTTAGGAAATAAATTCTACAGGAGGAAAGCAAACCAGTTGTTGAAGTTTTTGTAACCTTATTCTGCCTTCTTTCAATAAACCTTTGTAAAGATTTTTATTGGAAGAATCATGCTTTCTGTGAGATGAGACAGCCAAGAGCTTGACAAGCGAGTACGTTAATTATAGTACATTGTCTCACTGTTTCTGTTTATTTATTTGTATTATTTGTTTCATGACTAGGCTATCTCCCAACACCATGGTGACACCACACAAGAAAAGTATGCTGGGGAATGGGAACTATGATGTGAATGTCATCATGGCAGCTCTTCAGACCAAAGGTTATGAAGCAGTTTGGTGGGATAAGCGCAGGTAAACTAATCCAGAGTACAAATTAATTGCCATTAGGGATGGCTGATTTAAAAGGAAGTAAGAATTTATTTTTTCCTTCCTCTTTCCTTGTTCAGGGATGTTAACGTGATTGCCCTTTCCAATGTCATGGGTTTCATAATAAATCTGCCGTCAAGCCTCTGCTGGGGACCACTGAAACTTCCTCTTAAACGGCAACATTGGATCTGTGTCCGGGAAGTGGGAGGAACCTACTATAACCTTGACTCCAAACTAAAGGTTCCTGAATGGATTGGTGGTGAAAGTGAGCTCAGGTAGGTTGTTTTTGTTAATCTGTGACCTGAGTGCTATCCTCTGCATACACTGTGAATTTATCATCTGAATAATATTGTTTGGCTTCAGGCAATGAAATCTCTCTTCCTTCTCCCCATTAACTCCTCCAAATTAATCAAATGTTCCAACAAAGATAATTGAAATTGTCTCACTTTGGATTCTATTCTTATAGCTATACATGTCAAGATAATAAAATAGTTACATTTGTATGTAACTATTTCCACTGCTTATGGCAGATAAAAGTTTTGAACTGAGATACTCAGCTGTTTGGAAATAGTATCAGTTGCCGAATTCAGTAGATTACATTTGAATTAAAATTTGTACAACTCACTAAACTATCTAATGGCAAGATCAAACCACTAGCAGCAGTTAGATTTTAGACAAGTTAGCATACTAGTTGCTTTGGCCTTCAGCAAATGCAAACCACAGCTTTGCTATTTTTGATGTATTTAAAATAGTTTGTTCTCAGGAACATGGAAGGAAATGGCCCATCTGAAAGCATTTGTTTCAAGCAGCAGCTGAATCCAATAAAGTTCCAACTGCAGTGCATGAAGAGCATGCACTGTTCTTCATGCACGAATCAAAGAAGAGAAATCAAAGAAATAGACTTCTTTGTTTACTAGTTTATGACTTCTCCCAATAGCACAGGCAATGTGTATTTTTACAGTGACATTCTATAAAGCTCAACAGAGTAACATAGCTTTTATGCTTAATGTCTATGGAGGTTCTGTCATCCAGGTCATAGTTATCCCAAAGGTGCTTTTTCACAAGGCAACTGGACTTTCTTTTGTACAAGAAAGTCCAGTTGCCTCGCGAAAAAGCACCTTTGGGATAGCTTTTATGCTTGGTTACCCATAAACTCAACGGTATAAGCAAGCTATTTTTGAGGTAAAATGCACACTGCTGTATTTGATACTGCCTAAAAAAAAAAGCACAATACCATATATCATATTGCAACTCTTGAATTCTTATTCACTATAGAAATTTAAGAACAGCATGAACTTACCAATTGGCAGCAGTCCTGTTCTTATATTTAAAATGATTCTCAATCTCTGAATATATCTTAGTGATCTCTTCCATTACCACTTTATTCCATTAACTAGCTCCAGTATATCCAGCAAAAATGTTATCTATGCCTCATTTCATTGATTACTACACTTTCACCAAGTCTCTATAGCTGGAGAACGTAATAAAAGAGCAACAGGTAGGAGAGTGGAACTTTTCAGAATAGTTTGCATATTCCTAACACTCAGCTGTTTACAAAAATTCCAAAATATACTCAAACTTCATTTGTGCCTTTTTGTGCTTTCTTTTTATTTCCACAGGAAGTTTTTAAGAAACCAGCTGCAAGGAAAGAACTGTGAACTTCTGCTGGTAGTACCCGAGGAGGTAGAAGTACATCAAAGTTGGAGAGTTGATGCATGACCTGCAAAATATCTTATCTTTGCACTACAGTACTGGTCCTTCTCCCTTCCAACTTCTAATGTCCTGTGATGTGGATAATGAGCACTATTCTCTCCCCAGGAACTTTCCATTATGAAGGTGCAATAAGGCAGTCACAAGGTACTGTCAGGGCCAAATCAGATTATTGAAGCTGGATTTAGGGAAAGAGATGGAAGCCAGTTTTGCATTCTTTCATTATAATGCATAATGAATCAGGAAAGCGGTATTGGAATCCTCTCCATTAAATTCTGATTCGCTTTCTTGCCCATCATCCTAAAATACTTTATATTGAATTGTACACTACTGTCCATATTAGGATGGTTTGTCTCTCCTTCAGGGGAAGTTTGAGGCCAGGCATGTTCCCTTCATATCTACAACTCCCTTCTCTACCAAACTTATGTTGAAGAAATTTGCAAACGGTATGGGTCTCTCAGGAAATTTTAGATACTCTTAGCAATGGTCTGGTGCTTGTGGATTCCCTTTTTAAATAGCAATTGTGCCAAGAGTTAGGGGACATATTGACAAAATGGGACCATAATTTTGGAACTCCTATTGGAGTTTGGGGTTTTTCTTTGTCATACTTGACATTTTTGTTGATTTGAGAATGAAAGAGTGAATAATTTGGGGAGATAATTGATGCTTATTTTTCAAAAACCTCAAGTATTTTTGGTTAGTGGGTCAGGTACAGCCTCTTTATTTATCTCGTCTGTCCTGTTAATTCAGGGAAATAATTCACCGAGCAGGGAATATATCAACAGACTTCTTAAGGATGAAATCATGACATAAAAGGAAATTATAGCCACGTTTTTGTAAGGTAGAACATTGTTGAAAAGGCAAATGTTAATTTTGCAAGCTATTGTGGGGAACAAATCTAAGGATTAGATTTTTGTTCCTATTTCAGCTGATAATAGCTGAGGTTAAAAAGTTTCTAGGGAAGTTTGATGCGGGTAGATGAAGACTTATTTAAAACAGGTAAGCTGAGTTACATTCTTCCATTCCATATGGCAGGAAAACATAATCTCTCTTCTCTTTCCCACTAAATTAGTAAAAGAGCTGAAGATTGGCAGGAACCTTATTAGTTTCCCCTTTCACTTCATCTAATGTGCCTCATTTATTTTTGTCAGAATTTACCCTGCTGCATTTTTCATTAAGTGTCATTTACATTAGTACTGATATATCAATAGGGCTTATGTTTCCACCATCATCCTGGTAAGGTAAGGGCAAAAGTAACTCTTGTGACTGTAAAGGATGCCTTTTGCTTTCTATTCTGAGTGAAAGCGAGATAGACACCTTTCAATTTTGTACTTGAACTCTCCTTTCAATCAAATACTTTTGAGGATGACAATGAGATCAAGACAAAACCTGTTTATGATGCCTGGATAATTTGCAGCCATATACTGGGAAACGGAATTGACTCTTCTCTGCATGTACTACAGTCCAAACAAAATACTTCTAGTTTAATAGAAGCACTCTTTTCTTCTGGACTATACATTCCAGTAGTAAAACCAGCTGACATTTTTACATGTACATTTTTCATAAGCAGAACATTAGGCCTGAAGTTCTGCTTCTGACTTGAAGCCATTTTTCTCATGAATTTTAAAAATATCAGCAGTAAAGACTATTCTTTATGCTGACTAAAACAGCACTTTGGAGAGACCCTGCTTGCATGGAAGCCAATGGACCAGTGCATAATATACAAATATCTTTTAAAAAGTAAAGCTATTTCTTTCCTCTCGGTATATTGATGTCATTGTTCTGCCCATAGGGAAAGTGGTGTGATTCAGCAGCTCAGGAAAAGGGAACATGTAATCATACACACTTCAGAACCAGAATTATGGCACGAGAGGAGAATAATCAGCCCAGTCCAATTGCTTGGGAATAGAAAAGCCCATGACTGTTTTCTTGCTTGTTTGGTTTTGTTATAGCTTTGTCTTGGGTTTGTTTACAGAGATGTATTTTGTTTAACCAAATATTAAAAATGAGAAAACCTTTCCCAATGTGCTGATACTTGTGTGTGAAATTGAGCTGCTGTTTGTAAAAGGTGGAAAAATTGTGCATCTCATAAATTGACTATAACTTTCCTTACCAGTCTTTTAAGATATTCTACCAGTGAAAAGTTCAGAAGCACACATTATTTTATAAATCTGAAATTGGCCTAATAAAGTTATTGCCTTATTAAGGATTGAAGATTTTTTTCCCCCATGACCAGCTCAACTATCTTAATTTTTTTACAAAGCTATTGATTCAGAGTTGAAGACTTAAAACTCTGCTAGTAGCCGTTTAAGGTCCAGTTTGAAAATGTGGCTCAACAGAGAAAACAATTGCCCATATGGTCAACTTTTTATCGTAACATGCAATTAAGCAGAAACTGTATAGCCACTAAGCTGAAATAATAAAGAAAACATTCCATAATTGCACTCAAACTATTTATTACAAAAAGGCTGTAGTGGACTTCAAAATTGGTGAAAATGACTTATCTAAGATTCCCTCAGCATTGAAACAACCTAACTCAAATAGAAGCTCAGTCAGTGAAATTTAATATGCATCAGATTGTTCCATTGTACTTATAGCATGTTTACTTCAGTTTTTGCTGTTTCTACTCTAAAATCCATCCTCGGTATATCAGGAGAGAAACACAGAACTATATAGACAAACATTGCTAACTAAATTTGGCCAGAATCTGGCATGTCCTGAGGTGGTTTCCTAGAAATAAAGATATCAAAATAAAAGCTTCCAAAGTTCTTGTTAATTGCTTGGATCATCAACTGAGGGAAGGAATAAAAAAATCATGACTGCTTAAGGATTAAAGAAGAGGTCAATTTCATTAAATACATATTGGGGTTTGCCTCCATCATGAACAGATGTCCAATAAAAGAAAAAAAAACTCCTGCCTAATAAACAATTTCAGTATTTCCTTTCATAATATGGCTCCAGTGATTGGATTAAATCTTGCCAGGAAGAGAAGGCAGAGCACCTGACATTCCTCCAGAAAGTCCTGTATTTGGTCCTAATAAAATCTGTAAGAAATAAGAATATGTCAAAATGATTGAAATGCCAAACTAACATTCACATTTCTGCAAAATTGAAAGAATTTCTATTTCTAATGTCATAAACCCAACAATTATTTTGCATCATTTTTACTCATAAAAAATACAAATGTAGCATTTCTGTTTGCAATCTGTCATTACAAAAGTACAATTATTGGTTTATGTGATTATCAGATCTACTGTATATGAAGCAACATTTGCAAATGCACTCATGTTTTTGATCCTGCAGTGTGCAAATGCCTTACTGTGCTAAATCTTAATATTCTGGTTAAGTATGAGACCTGGAAAGATTGTTCTGACAAAAATTCATTTAAATCTTTGGTTTTCTCAGAAAGTGGCTGCTATTGTTCCATTTCCTATTTTATCAGATTGGCTTTATTTTTGTATTTTAAAATATGTAAATAATCCTGTTCATATTTTCAAGACTGGTGTATGAATCCAAGTAATTATAATATTCCAGCAAAAGAGGGAAATTAACAATCAGAAATAAATTTACTCATCCCTGAAAGAAAGCAATGTGTCTACAAAAATGACATGATGAAATAACATTTTTACTATATAAGAAAGCAGTCAGATATTTGAAGTTGTTTTTCTGAAAGCACTTAATAGAATATTACAGCAGTCATACCAATCACCATAAAATGTGCTCCTTTCAGCTGAGAATTATGGCCTCCAGTATAAAGGCTAAAAGATACCCATTACATCCAGCAATAACTGGAACAATAAGTAGACATCACTGTGATAAAAGTGCGCACATTTATTAATGTGAATTACTACATAGATTAATGAGGTTACATTGTTGATACTACTGTGGGTGAATATTTTAAAGGAATGGTGAATATATACATATATACACATATGCATACAGTGTATATAGGCATTATCTTTTCGTCCGTTTTGACTTGTGCCAGCTACATGGACAAGCCCATTCCATTTTCTTGGCAATTGTTTCAAAAATGGTGATGAGCTAACAGACTAAATGGCTGCAGTCTAATTTTTTTTAGTATCCTAGTACTGCCAGCAGCTGTTAGGATTTTAGAATACTAGACCAAAGCCATTAAGTCTGGATTGATGCCAGCCATGAAAGTCTGCAGCAGCATATTTTTAGTAATAATTTGCCATTTCATTTTTCTTATGGCTGAGAGAGCAATTGGCCCAAAGTCACCTAGCTGCTTTCTGTATCAAAGGTAGGATTAGTTTCCTGGCTTCTGGTCCAATGCATTTAACTATTCACCAATCTTATGTTTTCCAAATGTGTTGGACTAATAATGTCCAGAATTCCAAGCCAATACTGCACATTGAATGAAAACCTGGAGAAGTATAGAAGCTGAATTACAGATGAAAAATTACATTAAATAAAATGTAGCTTTCCAATGAGTTTCTTTATAATTTCTTGATAGGTTGGAGAATGAAGGATATATGAAGTTCACAGACAAAAGGAAGATTAGATTCATTAGAGCTACAAGAGACAGTATTCACCTGTCTTTGTTGTAACTGCTGCTGCTGCTCCATTTGCAGCTTCTCAGTTTCAAAAACAACAGGAAGAACTAGGATCATGAAAGAAGTGGTCCCAATCCATAAAGCTGCCCTTGAGAATCTTTGGAAAGATGGAAGAAAGAAATATATTCTTACTTTTGCTGAGATGGAAAGTAGCTACTCTACAGATCTCAACTGTAGTATCTACCCATTTCACATCAAAAGATTCATATGCAAACTACATATTCATAACAATTTGAAAAACCAAATTTTAAAAATTACCAATATGCCATTCAGGCCTATCATAAAGCATAAATATATATTAATTTCACCCAATCTTTGATCTTACACATAATTAAAACTAATGTTTTCATACTGTAGCGGATTTTTAAAATTCTTACTGTTTGTAGAACAAGTTGTGACCATAAGATTGATACTCTGTAACGGGGATGAACAGCACTTAGGATTTGATTTCCAAAAGGTACTTCAAACACATAGCAGCATGTACATAAAACATGTCTGCAATGTTTTAAAGCAGCTACATCTTTTTTTTAAGGGATTGCAAACTATCCATCATTTTCCATGATCATAGGAAAGGGGGCAGCTGCTTTAAGGCACTGAAAACAGATGCTACATTTATGCTTTGAAGCATTTTTTGAAGATTGAATGCAAAATGATGTACGCTCTTCCTTTTCTAAAGAATAAAGCAGCATTTTTATTTTAATCTGCAATCTAGCCACCAAAGATTATAGGATACCTTTCCTAAAAGAACTATGGGATAAAAATCCAAGTTTATAAAATCCAAGCATAAAAAAGCTGTTATAAGTGAGAAAAACTTGTCAGAGAGAGAGAGAGATACAGGAAATAGCTGTGGTTTAAGAGATGCATCTTACAGAAATGTGAATCATATATTTATATACTGCCTTTTCTTTAGGGCTTCAAGGTTCTTTATGTAGAACCCACTCCTCCATTTCCCCCCCCCCAACAACTATCCCATGAGTTATCTTGAGCTCCTTTAGTCATACTACTGAACTTCAGCAAGACCAGAAAGACTGTAATATATAGTTACTATCCCAAAATATTTGAATAGTGTTATTTCATTACATTCAGGTTAAAAAAGCATTCTCTAACAACATTTTTGGGAGGAATATCTAAAAAATGAACTATAGTTTATGATATAGTGATATTTGGCTTCTATTTATTTTTAATTATATCTTTTTTCTGCATACATGAATATTTTGTCTTTAATTTTAATTTTGTGTTAAAAACAAAGACTTCAATATATTTAATAATGAACCTTTATTGATTAGAATATTAATAAATATACCTATGCTGAACACAATCACATAATTTACTACAATTTATGCGGTTCTAAAGTCCATCTCTCCCCCACAACTTCAGTGATGTCACGCTAGCATCTCAATCATAATTAACAATCAAGGCTCTCTGGGATCTCTTATCAGCTTTTGATACCATCAACCAGGTATCTTTCTGCATCAGCTTCAAAAGACTCCTTAAGCAGACTCAATCCTTATTTGGTTTGCATTTTGTTACTTTATTTATTTGTATCCTATCCTGCCTTTATTTTTACAAATAGCTCAAGGCAGTGAACATATCCAACACACCTTCCTCTTCCTATTTAGCCCACAATAACAACCCTGTGAGCTGGGCTAGGTTGAAAGAGAATGACTGGCCCAAAGGCACTCAGCTGGCTTTCATACTGTTAAGATGGGACTTGAACTTAAGGTCTGCTGCTTTCTAGCCAAGTATCTTAACCAATAGACCAACTATTAATGATCTGCTATATTACATGCTTAAGTTTTATTCTTAGCTTCATCTGAACTGCCTAAATGGAACAGATTCCACCCACATGCTGAAGAAACGTCTCTCCAGCCAACTGGGATACACGAAACAGGTTCTGTGTTCCTTTTGCAATAATGGCATACAATCAGGGCTTTTTTTTCTCATAGAACGCCCAGAATTTAGTTCCGGCACCTTATTTGGATGGAACCTTGTAGGATAGGCAAGGCGGGTTGTATGACGTGTGTGTTTTTTTAGAAAAAAAAACCACTGCATACAATAGTAGTAGATTACTAAATCATTCAGACAATCTCAACATCTTTGGACTACTGACCAGTATCTCTACTTTTCCATTTCCTTATCTCACCTGTACATTTTCTGAGCTACAGAAAGGGATACATCGAAGGTAGCTCCAGCTGCCGATCGAAGGCCCTCCGGAAACATCTCTGTCAGACCCCAAAGTCTCTCTGTCAGGGTCTCATCCAGCTGCAACAAGGCGAGAAAAAAACGAAAACTAGGAGCCTGCCTGAGCCTCCAGCCCAGTGTTTCTCAACCTGGACCATTTTAAGGCATGTGGACTTCAACTCCCAGAATTCCACAGCCAGCATTGCTGGCTGTGGAATTCTGGGAGTTGAAGTCCACATGCCTTAAAATGGTCCAGGTTGAGAAACACTGCTCCAGCCTGTTCCCCCTACCTGCAGTTGAAGACGCGTGGGCTCAATCACGGAGACCACGACTATTCAGGCATCCCTCCGAGGAGACCCTCTTCCAAAGCACCGGGAGCGAACGGCGCCCTGACAAACACGTTCCCAACTAACCTCGTGGAGCCCCGGCCGTCTCGGCACGCTCTGTCCCGCCCCCAGGAGAGGTCAAGCCTCGCACGGCTTGGCATTCCGCCTAGGCCCTGTACGGAGTTCCGCGGCAACGACCCGCTTACCTCGTCTTCCTCCTCCTCTGTGTCCTCTTCCAGCTCCTCCGTTTTGCCGGCGCCTCCCTTGGCTGGCAGCAGGTCTTCGGGAGACAGGGGCGTCAAGGCGGCCATGACTGCTAGCGAGAGAAGAACGGGCACTGAAGTCCCGCGGCGGCTAGACCGTCACCGGAAGTTAAGATCTTGAGGCTGATAGCCCCGGGGCCCTTCTGCAATTGC
The DNA here is from genome assembly GCF_001527695.2 of Protobothrops mucrosquamatus. Classification (NCBI taxonomy): domain Eukaryota; kingdom Metazoa; phylum Chordata; class Lepidosauria; order Squamata; family Viperidae; genus Protobothrops; species Protobothrops mucrosquamatus. The sequence goes on from NW_015389534.1 coordinate 41,391, forward strand.
ACAGCGACGCATAGCGCCCGGGAGGAACAAGTGAAAGTAGCGCAAGGGCTTAGCCCCGCGTTTCTCAAGCTCGGTAATTTGTGGAGGCGTGGACTCCTCTTCCAAGTTACTGAGGTTAAAAATAGTGGCCTAGACTGCAGTATTTCTCAACCTTGACAATTTTAAGGCATGTGGACTTCAATTCCCAGAATTCCACAGCCAGCATTGCTGGCTGTGGAATTCTGGGAGTTGAAGTCCACATGCCTTAAAATTGTCAAGGTTGAGAAACACTGGCCCTAGAGCAGTGGTTCTCAACCTATGGGTCGGGACCCCATTTGGGGTCGATCGACCATTTCATGGGGGTCGCCAAGCAAGGCTGTCCGCCATTTTTTTTCCCTTTTCCGGAGGGTGCCTTACCTCCCTTGGGCTGGGCCAGCTGGTGGTCGGCCTGCTCCGTCTCTGCCGCTTGCCAGATACGCCTCGGCCGGCGCAGGGGGCGGAACCACGCATGCGCGGTGCTCCCGGGCAGGGAAAGTCCTCGACTTACGACCAGTTGGGTAGTCCTCGACTTACGACCGGTTTAGTCCTCGACTTATGACCAGTTTAGTCCTCGACTTACGACCAGTTGGGGTCACGGCATTAAAAAGGTTGAGAACCACTGCCCTAGAGCAAGAATTTTCAGCCAGTGATAGGCAGTACCTGGCAGGTGGTGCGCGATCTAGACAAGTGGGGCGGGGGTCGGAATGAGCTGAAGCGGCCACAGCGCCGGCACAGGCTTGGGGGAGAGTCAGCTGGAGCTACAGTGTTACCGGGGCTCTGCTGAGGGGCCAGGATCGGGGCACTTGGCTCCCGTTGATAGGCGCTTCCGGCAGCCTCTGCTCTCATCGGGAGCAGCGGACAGGCCTTGGGGTGACAGAGTCAGCTGGAGCTGCAGGGCTGTCGAGGCCAGATCCAGTTGATCAGCACTGTATACCATGGCTTTTCAACCTTTTCACCCATTGTACCGCTTTTAGGATATGGCAACATCCGAGTACCGCCAGTCGCCTAGCAAGGTGTCAAAAACCTGATGACCCCCCCCCAAAAAAGGAAAAAAGTGATAAAGTACAGGTAGTCCTCGACTTACAACAGTTCACTTAGTGACTGTTCGAAGTTACAATGGCACTGAAAAAAGTGCCCCCCAAGCCACAGCCGAGCAAGATACCTGCCTGCCCACCTGGTGGCGCTCTTCCTCCTGTCCGAGGTTTTCATAGCTGTGAGCATTTCTGTTGAGGATTGGCAGCAGGGGTGGGGTGGTGTTTGGTTTTTAATTCCCCCCCATCTGGGTGGTTGCAGCAGATTTTGGTCACTTCACATGACCCTGGGACACCATAACCGTCATAAATATGAATCAGTTGCCAAGCATCTGAATGTAAATCACAAGACCCTGGAGATGCTGCAACATTCCAGCTGATCGGCGCTTCTTCTGCGCTCAGAAGCACCAGATCAGCGCCAAGCTCCAGCTGGAGCCTGGCGCTGATCCTGGCGTTTCCGCTGAGCCCTGACAGCCCTGCAGCTCCAGCCATCTCTCGCTCAGGCTTGTGCCAGTTCAGCTCATTCCCTTCCTCCACTACCACTTTTCTAGGATGGTCGCGTACCACCTGCCAGGTGCCAATGTACCACAGATGGTACCCGTACCACTGCTTGAAAAGCCCTGCTGTATACGATGGCCAGCCATGGGTGACCGCATGGGGGAGTGAGACTAGGGTAGCTTCCGACAGCCAGAGCTCCCCCTAAGGGGTGCACCCGTAAGAGAAAAGGAGGGGAGAGAGAGGAGAGGATATAAAAGGTTTTGGCGGGAGAGGCTTCTGTGAGACAGGCAGAGGGATCCACGAAGGAGCAGAGGCTGTGGAAGAAAAGCCCAGCAGACAGTGGAGGAGGGAAGGGAAGAAGGGCCGACTAGTCACCTGACCACCAGAGTATCGTTACATATTGATAAATATGTTTGTCAGTGCAGAGGGAAAGCGATTCAGCAAAGGAACCACCACCAAAGATATTAAAACCAGCACCAAATTGAAAATACAGTGAAAATAATTTGAAGTTTGGATTTTATTTCGTGGAAGAAAATGATCAGCAGCTGCCAGTTTGTGTTATCTGCAATGAATCCAAGCATTTCATGAAGCCACATTTGCTGCAGACATTTAACAAAACAAAAAAAACCTAAAGACCACACTGAAAAAAGCCAGTAGTATTGTTCTTGAAGAAGAGAGACGAATTTATAAAATGCCATGCTGCTTTCATGAAGTCCACAACCATGTCAAAAAATGTCTGGAAGCATCTTATGTCTATCAATTGTCCTTGATAGCTAAAAGAAATCAGCCTCACACAATCATTGAAGAAGTCATGGTTCCCTCTGCCATTACAATTGCTTCAATTCTCTTTGTTGAAAAAATGGCTGATGTTATTCGTAATATTCCATGTTCTAACAACACTGTCCAAAGACAAATACAAGATATGGCCACAGACATTACTCAACAAGTGGTGGAAAAGATCACAGCAGCAGAAAAATTTGCATTTCAATTGGATGAAAGTATTGACATCACCAGTGAAGTACAATTAATTGTCCTTGGGCAATTCGGACTATATACTGGAACACGTATTGTTTTGTCGTCCACTACCAGGCAGAATACCTGGGGAAGAAGTATTCACAATAATTGACATTTTTTTCAGTGGGCATGGAATATTATGGACTTGGTGTGTAGCAATTTGTTCCGATGGTGCAGCAGCTATTACAGGAAGAGCTTCGGGCGTGATAATACAAGCTAAGACAAGAAACAGTTCTATTATTTCAAATCATTGCATCTTGCATAGACATGCACTTCTAAACAGATGAGCCCATACTATGGCCAAAAGACTGATACTACAGCATTGGACAAATGAACTCATGGCCCCCTTGATTCAATGGATTGAAGACTCCCGCTGCCTGTGGTTTTGCTCTGGCTGCCTATGAGCAGATTGCTTCTAAACGTAGCTTTTGTATACATTATGCACAAATATAATGACATTGGGACTCATTTATACAGAATACAGTTGGTTAAAAGTCATATAAATTTTATCAGAAATATATACATCTTAAATATTTGTATTAGACAAGTATATGATTGTATGACATTTGTTGTAATTTTTTGTTACGGCATTTTGTGATTTTTTTTCTTTTTGAAGATGTATATATCACTATCATTTTTGTTCTTTGTTAATTAAAAAATAAAAATAATTTTAAAAAGTATTTATGTGATGAATTAAGAATCAAAAATAAGAATTGACTATTCTGTGTGAAGATCGAAGAAAATCGAAGATATATATAAAAAGTTGTTCTTGCAATTTACAGGTAAATTATTGTAGTTATAAGGCAACCTTAACTAATTTTGATGAATTATAGAATAAATAGGCCATTTTTGAGATGAATGTGTTATGTCATTTAACTATCTGTGAGCAAGTGACTAATCTATTAAAACAGATGCCACAACAAATTTTTTAGCTTTTAAGGTTCAAGATGTGTCCTTTTTCTGATGTCATAGATTTAAACATTATCTCACTGGTGGCTTTGTATATATGTTCAGGGAAAGTGCAGAGGTATTTGTGATACCTCCTGTAACACAGGAACTACATGAAAAGATATGGTGTGCTATCTATTTTGTCTGCCATATACCAAATCATTGGCAGAAACTACAATCCAGAGGTATTCTGCAATCTAAACATTAGACTCCTAGATGCCAAGGCATACATGGATAATGAACCTAAAGTAGATTAAAGAAAGACAATGGCTTATTTTAGACCCAACATGAGTCCAGGCAACCAGTTCCTCTATTTGTATGAAGCAAAAAGAGGCTACGTTGCTATGGTAGTTCACACACAATCCCTTTCATTAAGACAGCATTTATAATCTAAAGTTGACTTTCAGTTCTGCCTTGTTTAGAAGCAACTTACCATGTTTTCAGTCTTATGAATTATGAGTAAATTCAGCTTTCTAGCTTGTTTTATAATTCACATAAGCTGAAGAAACTGAGTGCATGCCGCATATATAAATATTCTAGCTTAATAAATTGACATTTCATTATCAGTAAATATCCTGAGATATATTGCAAGGAATGTTCATATCTTCTCACCTGATCTTTCAGAATGGTTGCTATCTTCTTGGGATGGTGACATACATGTTATCTATACTTAATCATCTGTTAATAATATAATGAATATTAAGAGCACTTGGATAGAAGTTTCACAAAGAAAAAAAGTAGATACTAGCTTCCTCACAGCACTGGAACTTACTATATCTTAGTTGCCCTGACTATAAAGAGTCCAGAATAGCAAAATCTTCCAAGGCAGATGTGACTTTACAAGTGATGAATATCATTGCTTTAAATCGTATTTGCCCGTTATTTCCTCCCTCTGTCTCTTAGTGATTGCCAATTTATAATTCACTTTCTCCTTCGGCTGTAATTTTTCAGTTCTTCTAATTCCTTCTCCATGAGGTGGGATTCAGCAGTTGTCTCAGAGAGCTGAAAGTGAAAGGCATAAATGGTAATGGAAATACATAAATACTAATGCTGCGGCACACCCAGAAGTATTTTTCTTTTAGTTTTATTCCAAAGCAAAATTATTCCAAAAGTTTGGATAGATGGGTTGGGTTTCAATCATGTGTTTGGGATAAAGGTAATATTTAAAAATAAGTTATCAACCGCAGGTAATGTATAACATATATGGTATTCTGTTCTATATTCTTAAAATACATTTTCAGACATTGAATAAAAGATCTGAACGCTGCTTCCTGCTGTTTCTACTAACCAGTAACAACCGTCATTTCTAAGTCCGACCTGCAAACCAATATGATCTTGTGGGACCTAGAACACAGATGATCTCTATACCAGTGGTTCTCAACCTTTTGAATGCCGCGACCCCAACCGATCGTAAGTCGAAGACTAAACTGGTCGTAAGTCGAGGACTAAACCGATCGTAAGTCGAGGACTACCCAACCGGTCGTAAGTCGAGGACTTTCCCTGCCCGGGAGCGCCACACATGCGTGGTTCCGCCCCCTGCACCGGCCGAGGCGTAGCTGGCAAGCGGCAGAGACGGAGCAGGCCGACCACCAGCTGGCCCAGCCCAAGGGAGGTAAGGCACCTGCTGGAAAAGGGGGAAGAAAATGGCGGACAAAAAAATGGCAGACAGCCTTGCTTGGCGACCCCCATGAAATGGTCGATCGACCCCAAATGGGGTCCCGACCCACAGGTTGAGAACCACTGCTCTATACTGTAGCTATGCTTGGCCTGTGAAACAGCATTCCCCGTAAGTCCATATATCCTGACTGTCACAAATTTTTAAAGCTGGCTTTTCCAACAAGCCTTGGAGTAGTTTGGATCATAATTTATTCTGTTTATTTATTTTTAATTGTTATTGGGTCTTTTTTTGTTCTTGGTGTGTAGTTAAATATTATTTTTATTACTTTTATTGTTTTTAACCCTAATGTTTAAGCTATCTAGAGTTGTTTTGTGATTTGAGATGGCATACATGCTGAACAAAACAAGTAAACTATTTGAAAATTATCTGGAAAAAGTCTCTCTTTCATTTCTCACTCAGAAAAAGCCTGTTGCCAGTAGTAGTTTTAATTTTCCAGATTTAAGTTTGTATAATGAGATATCTAAAGTATCTTGGATTAATGAATGGCAGGTTTTGTTCAGTGGGAAATTCTTCTTATGGGCTGTCCTGTGCTGTGGCCAAAAGCTGAGTCACCTAAAGCAATCAATTCACTTTGAAGATACAAGCATGTAAAGAACAATATACACTGGGCTCCCAACAAAGCATTTGCAGATTACTGAGAGCCTTGTGCTAAAGCAAAACCACAGCTCGTATACCTTTGGCCTCAAGCTTTTTACCACCACACCTGGAATTGGCATGTGTGGCACCCATAGTAACCGATTCAAGAGGCGTGGAATGCAATAGCACCACAAATCTTCAAATCATACTAATTTGAATTTGCAAATTGTGCTAAGAAATCATTAAGAAGCTAAATAACTCCTGAAATGTGATAAAAACAGAGGACACATTGACCTTACCATATCCAACAAAAGATCCACTTTCAGCCGAAGAAGATTGTTCTCTTCTTCTAGTTGCTGATTCCGTTTGCGAAGACGCTGTGTCTCCCTGCGATCCCCATTGCTTCCAAATGATTCTGGAATTACATATCCCAAAATTATCTAGTTGGAAGATGAAAGATGAGAGCTAGAACCCCAGCAAAAACCAATCACATTAGCTTTACTAAAATAGACAAAATAACAAGTCAGAAAAACAGTAAACTTCTGATACAAAATAACACTCTATATAGAATAATTAAAGCATTATAAATAAAGATACTGCAAGCAATATATTATAGCAAATGACTTAGGTCTGGTCTAGTATAAAACCGAGGCCAGAAAAGGTATCTTTGAATATCATAACGTTTTAGTTGCAGCTAAAAGTTCTACAATGACAGTGATGACAGCCAAACGTTTTAATGATGTAAAAATAAGGTCTTAGTAAGTTTGAGTTTGAACCCTTTTTGCATTCCAATCTGCAAGATAGTTTTACCTTTCATTTCCCAGGTGGACAGATAGAAGCCTATTATAGTACTCACATCAAGGGCTCCAACACAGACTCCATTTCATTCAGGCCCAGAAGCCCCTGTTGTTTCCTCTTTGGTTACAGCCTCTCAGAACTTAGAATATGTCTCTTAAAGTTTCCAAATATTCCTTATATTTGGATACAGGTAGTCCTCAACTTATGACATTTGGGACTCAAACTCTGGTTGCTGAGCAATGGGATTGTTAAGTGAGTCACATCCAATTTTACAATCTTTTTGCCATGGTTGTTAAGTAAATCACGCAGTCATTAAACAAATCTGGCTTCCTCCACTGTCTTTCGAATCAAATTGCATACCTATCAATAGATATCCCTATGGGTATGTTCTGGTGCATATTAAGACTATTTTATGCCTCCAAGAGAAAATGAAATTTGGTGTTGTATAAAGGATTAGAAGGAACAAGGTCTGTCTCAACCTGTGATTTAGCAAGAATACCAAACCAGATTAAACTATAATATGAATGCCAACCCTAATATAATAATTACTACTTGCACACCCAATCCAATAACAACCAGTTTTTGCAAAAAAGATGATGGCAGGAAGCGCATCAGGTGATTATGCTCCTTTTTGGAAGGAATCAGGATTTAAGCCATCTCATCCTTAAGCACGACGGTAGAATAGTGGACATACGATCCTGGATCTATACTGTCAGATTACAAGTTGTCTTCAAGTTATAATAACAATTGAGTACACATCGAGACTGTTGCAAAGCAGGTCACTATGTGACTGGACCCAATTTTATGACCTTTTTTGCAGCAGTTGTTAAGTGAATGCCGCAGTCATAAAGCAAATACTGCAATCATTAAGCAAAAACTTAAATAAGCTATTAAATATATGAATTTTTTGCTATGGGCCATTTTCTGCCAGAAACCGGAAGTAAACATCAATTTTCTACAAAAACATCATAAATTATGATCCTGTGGCTGCAGGGTGCTGCAAATGGTTGTCAATGCAGGCTGGTTACTGAGTTTCCAAAATGAGGTCATGTGGCCACAGAGGCGAAGATGCTGAAACTTCAAAATGGACTGGAGTACTTTTTTGGGACATGTCATAACTTTGAATGGTTCCTAAGCAACCAGTGGTAAGTCAAGGATTATCTGTAGAGCTATATCTCTGACACTGCAGAATACTGCAGTCACTGAGATAATTGCTCTTTCTCTCTTACCAGTTATCCACTGGCCATTCTCAAACTTCAGACTCTGTCCAGTGAGTGTCATAACAGGAGTTCCATATTCTAAGCCCAACTCAATTTCACGGGTAGATCTGTCCAGCTGAAAAACAGAAAAATCACTTTCAGTACTTTCACAATATTTTATTTTCCTTAATTTCTATTTATTTTCTAAGCATTAGGCAAGCTTGTACAAAAATGCCAAATCCATTTATTCTAGGGCATAAAAAGTATATATCTTATTTAAATATGCACAGGAAGTTGTTTAGCATCCTCACACTGATGCTACCATAATATTGCATCATTTTAGAGAAATATGGATGCAATGCTATAGCTTTAGTGTCCAGTCATTGCAGAATAGGTTGAATTCCCACCATCAAGATCAGGAAATCTCCAATATCAGATTTCTTTTCTAACCTCCTCTGAAACTAGCTCCTTCTGAGATTGGGAAATGGAAATTATAAAAAGTTCAAAACAAAACAGTAAGAGGTGGACTAGGCTGAGTTAAGATGTAAACCCCACTCTCTTCTCTAATATGTTACAAAACAGAATAAAGATTCCATAGAGCTTGAGAACTGCTCTAAATCTCTTCTTTTCCACACAATGAAAGGAAAACTTATTTTTATTTATACAGTGGTTTCTTCAAGTGGGGATAGATGGCCAAATACATTTTGCTTTCAAAATAGAAATATGTGGTTAATGTAGCCAACAATTTTGTGTTTTTATGTTCAGTTTTATAGTTATTTATTGTTAAAAAGGATATTTTATTATTTAAATAAAAATGGGTAAAGATGTGTAACATCACAAGTAGGATTCAACAAGTAACAATGTTGGCTCTGCCTTTCTGAATAATTTATATGTGACAATGGCTTAAAGATTCTTATATTCTGATGAAAAAAATAGCATAGATCTTCAGTTTTTTTCCAAAACTTACCGAATGGAGGTTGGAAAGTGAGGCTGATTTTCTGGGTGGGGTTTTCTTTGGACTGAATGTGTTTCCAAAAAGTGGCATCCTTCTAAATTCCTCTTATCTTTTAAAAAAAAAAATCCCAAAGATTATTATTTCATTGAAAAATGCATAGATCAATCACTGCCCACAAGGGTTGGAGACAGAGAACTTTTCGACTTCAACCAGACTATAAATTCCAAGCCTATATAGAAGCCTACATCTCCAGAAGATACCAGGTTTGGCCAAATAGCCCTGAACAACCATAAACATTGCTTTAATCAAATGCAACATGTGAGTATCTGTGCAATAGTGGCTGCTCGGCTGAATTTCACTGATGTGTCGCTGAATAGACCGTCTCCTCAAGGTAGCGGGTGGCAATTTTAAGACATCTTTCAAGCGATCCAGCCCTATTACCGTCTCTGCCCCCAGCAATACCCCACTGGAGGATTTTTGGAGAATCAGATATTCCGGACCTCCTGTGCCATAAATGTCGAATCCAAGTTAACGCCACATTTAAAGGAGCTCTATGACAAGGGGCGGCATTTTCTTGAAGCCACCCTGCATCTCATACCTAGTCAAACCAAATTTAGGGAAATTTCACACCATGATCACGATCACAACGCACACAACCGTTCCAACCTTCGAAACCAATCTGCGCAGGCGCGCCCTTAACCGGCGTTTGAAGCTTTGCACCCCGCGGTAGCCCCGGGAGGATAGCGCAGGATAGTTGGGACAGCAGACAGTACCACACGAGGGGAGGGGGAGATTATTTTTATTGCACAATTGCGAAAATAAGCTTTGATGTACACTCATTCAAACTGAATATATATATAAACTAAGGACGCGTAACTAAACCTCTTAACAGGAGAAGGTGGCCCTATGGGTAGAAGGCTTACGAAGTTATAACCCGTATCAGAAGATACAGCCCCCCCTCCTCGTGTAATGGTAGCGACCTACGTTACTGTGAAAGGAGGCGTGAACAGCAGCAGCGGCAATAGGATCTTACCATCATTGTAAACTGGGGGGAGGAAGAAATAAAGAATAATGATTTTGATAGAGATATTTTTAATGTTGTTGTTCAGAAGCTGTGTTCTCAAATAAATTGTTCCCGATTTATTACATTTTCCAGTAATAGCGAAGAGGGGCTAGGCTCCCCTTTAGTCTGGTATAAAGGTAGACTAAGGCAATAGTTTCTTCCGTTGGTTGCTATGGTAACAGAAGGACGCCAAGCGAGGGAGCGAAGCTAAACTCTTCCGGGAGAGGGCGGTCCGTGGCGTGATTCGAGCCTTGGCTGCTGTCGGGAAAGTGAGCTTTCTATTCCGTATTAGCCGTCCCCAAACTGAACAATGGTTGCGAGCTGTGAATGTGGTGTGTTGTTCCTGAGCGGGCAATGCTCAACAAGTTGTAGTTCCCATGTACCAAATTAGAGTCTCAGCCCGTCCAGTTTGCTCTTGGACAGATCCAGGCAGAGAAAGGAGCGCGATGCTTTGTTCCACTGTCGAATTTCTGGTATTGTTAGGAAGCGTTTTTTAATAATCGGAATCTACGTTCTAGTAACTTAAAATCCATTATTCTGGATCCTACAGTTCGGAACAGTACAGAATAGATCTTCATCATCCTCTATGTGGTCTCCTTTTTATTTACCCTGCCTTGATGTAAGGCAGTGGACTTCGTTTCCACTGTGATTTATTTTATATCATCACGTAAACCATATATCTTCCCCACAGTGCCCCATTTTCCTATATAAATGTCTTAAGTAAATAAATTCATGTTGGAAACTGAGCAATAGCTAGCCAATATAATTAAATCCAAGTTCATTTTTTTTTGAAGAGGATTGTATTGGAGCCCACTTCAAAGTCCCCAGCATATTGTCCCCCTCCCCCCACCTCCCCCACTACATTCATGATAGTCCCAATTCAATCTTCGCTTCCCTCCCTGATAGCTAATGCAACTGCTTTTTACTCTGGCACTTCCTTACTTCTTGCAGACTCTTCCCAGATGATATCACAAGGTGTCACCATGGTTTTATTCTTGGACTCTGTCCAGCCAGCTTCTAACTCAGTGGTTCTTAACCTGTGGGTCGGGACCCCATTTGGGGTCGATCGACCATTTCACGGGGGTCACCAAGCAAGGCTGTCCGCCATTTTTTTTGTCTGCCATTTTTTCCCCCGCCATTTTTTCCCCTTTTCCGGCGGGTGCCTTACCTCCCTTGGGCTGGGCCAGCTGGTGGTCGGCCTGCTCCGTCTCTGCCGCTTGCCAGCTACGCCTTGGCCAGCGCAGGGGGCGGAACCACGCATGCGCAGCGCTCCGGGGCAGGGAAAGTCCTCGACTTACGACCGGTTTAGTCCTCGACTTACGACCGGTTTAGTCCTCGACTTACGACCGGTTTAGTCCTCGACTTACGACCGGTTGGGGTTGCGGCATTAAAAAGGTTGAGAACCACTGTTCTAACTCGTATGAAAAATAAATTCCATCTGCAAAATACTTCATTAATATATCTTCCTTAATAGGGTCCAAGCTATTGTGAAAAGAACTTCCAACAACAAGTTGCCAATATAGTTTCCTATGTAAGTGACTCCTTTTGTTTCCACATTCCAACACAAGCTGATGATAATTTGTTAACTTCAAGGATGATTGAGAATAAAATGACTGAATAAAAGTGTGTTTAAATAAAACTATGCTTTCCTTCCTGATTTTTTTTTAATGTTGTTTTCTGCAGGATGGATTTCATACATACTAAAGCATTTTTAAGCCCCCTAAGTGGGTTCTTGATTTTGCCATCCTCAACCCAAGAAGAGAGAAGCAAAACCATGAGTTGCAATTTAGATGACCTTCCACGCTGTATCTTTTTTTTCACTAACTACAAATAGCATGAAGTTTGCATGAAAATATTGCTTTATATTTACATGTATATTTCCATTTAGCAGAAATATGCTTTTGTGATACAAATTGCTATTGGACCAAGTCCCCACTTAATTTATTTTAAAAGAGACTTGAATTGGATCTCTGAATTAAATGTTTGTTATGAAAAATACAAATAATTGCAACCAAACAAACTAGATTATTTTAATTGTGATAAAAATAATTATTTGTTCAGAGTTTTACAAATCAGAGTAAACTTCAAATCTGTGATAGGTAATAGAAAGGTGAAATTTGGCAATCAAATGGATGTCCTTTGGTTCCTTACACAGTTATGAAAAATACCTTGTATGTGAAGTTAGTGTCATTAAAGTATTTGGGGTCAAGAAAAGAAGCTAGCAGAGTTAAACCCCAACAGCTCCTTCACAAAATACTAACAGCAAATCTAAGAATTTAGTAGTATTAATTATGAGAAGATGGAATGGAAATTCAATTCTAACTTTGCACCAACCAAGATCAGTATTCTAGAAAGTCTAGCTTCTATATTCTTAAATGATTTTTTTTTTCTTCCATTTGGTTGTATCCAATTCTTGGAGACTGCCTGGACAAGTCCCTGCAGTTTTCTTGGCAAGATTTTTCAGAGGTGGTTTGCCATTAGGACTAGAATTCATGAGCTCCTGGTTTCTAGCCTGGTGCTTTAACCACTACACTAACCAGGCTCTCCAAATAAAATAATGAATATCATATTTAAAAAGCAATATTAAAGGAAAAAGGAACGGAAATAACAGCAACATTTGTATATTCTCTTTATAGACTTGAAAAATCCCTTAACAAAATTGTTAGTGTATGTCATTGGCAATATACAAAATGTGAATAAAAAAATATCTCATTTAGAATTGGGACTGAGAAGATATGACAGTAGTGATGTGGTAAGCAAAGATATATTGCAGCATTTTTAACATGCAGAATTCCAGAATGTTTTTCTGATGTAATTTTAAAAAACTTAGGGATTGTCAAATACTTTGCTTAGCCTTTCTGATGACAAGCTAAAAATCAGTGCAGTTTTTTTGTTTCTAAATATAAATACACTTATATAGCTGAGTAGGTGCACAAAATAAAAGACAAATACTAAGCTGATGAAGCTACATGAACAGTTTAAATAATGAAAGCTTTTCAGCTTGAGAGTACTTATGCACAAATGTATATAGTAGAAGAGCATAAAAATAGTTAACAGACTTTGGGGAAGAGTATTGGTGGTTATTAGTTGTATTGCTATTCTTCACACCAGAGTTAGATCATTCTTGTTCCACATGAATGAATTATTTACAAGGTTAGACATTGTTAGAAATATGGAGATTTGGATTTCTTTAAGTAAATGAAAATTTATAGAGCAACTGGAAATGAAAAACATGATTCTAGGAAAGCCAAGCACTTTAAAATTCCATTACTTTTGATAGAGGAGATGTATTATTTTAACTGTTCAGATAAACAGGAATTACAGAATAGAGAATATTTTATTTTACAGTTCTCCACAAATAAGATAAATTTCAGAACTTTTAAAGAAGATTGTATCTGTTTATCTTTTTCTTCACTGTTACGACTGAAGGTGATTGAGGATATGATGCAGAGGAAGTATGCAGGGTTGAAGGGTCCTAGAAAAGGAAGACGTATAAGCAGAGTAAAAGGTAAGCATAATGACAATATTAAATTAGTGATCTAATTGCTTCAAAACATAAGATTTCATTACATCATATTTAAAAATATCCCTTTTTGTCATTGTTGCTTAAATCAGATGTCTTACCAAACTGTTCTTCTAGTAACCATAGATAAGAATCCAGAATGTTTGAGGAAACTGCTGTTAGATGTGTACTTTTACCCCACTTCTATCTGCTCAATATACAGCTTCAAAATTTCATAAGTTCACTCCTGGAGCATGAGTACAATTAGGGATGGGGAACATAGCAATGGTCCTAATTTTGGCTTATCAGAGGATTATGAATCAGGGCTAATACCAAATTATAGTAGCTGATTTTTGTGTACAAATAGGCTCCATTTAGGTTTAAATGCATGACAATACAAAAGCTATTGACAAGGAAAAAGTCTACATTTCTGGGCCTCCTGAATAATTACATACCAATTAAATTTGCATATTAAGTGTGCTTCTACTCAGGTGGTCAATATGAGTGTTCTTGTTTTTATATTGCAGAGAAGGAACAGGTGGTGATACAAAAGTATGGAAGGCTTGGGTCAGATGCAGGTACTTTAAGAAATCAGAAAAAAATAGCTCAGAAAAAGGTATGATATTGAGTGGCAAATCAAGAGTCACTCTTTCCTATAAGTATATAGTATTTAGAAGCTATATTATTCTTAATGGTTAGGAAATACAAACTTTACTGTGGGATGTATGCTATGAAGAAATCATACAGGATAAGAATTTTTATATTTAGTGACTTTAAGGCCGGGGGATGCTTCTGCGACCCGCTGTGGCCTGATCTGGGCTCCAGAGGTGTTTTCCAGGCTGCTGCTGCCCGGATCTAAGGCCAGGGGATGCTTCTGCCCCCCCATGGCTCGATCCGGGCTCTGGAGGCATTTTCCAGGCTGCTGCCGCCCGGATCTAAGACTGGGGAACGCTTCCGCATGCCCCCCCGCGGCCCGGTCCGGGCTCCGGAGGCATTTTCCAGGCTGCTGCCACAGGGATCTAAGGCCGGGGGATGTTTCTGCGCCCCACCATGGCCCGTTCTGGGCTCTGGAGGTGTTTTCCAGGCCACTGCCGCCTGGATCTAAGGCCGAGGAACACTTCCGCGTGCCCCCATGGCCTGATCCGGGCTCCGGAGGCGTTTTCCAGGCCCCATCGGGCTGCGGGGAGGCCGCAGAAGTATTCCCTGGCCTCAGATCCAGGCGGCAGCAGGAACCATGGCAGAGAAGAGATGGATTTTTTTCTAGTGAGTCCGGCATGGCAGGAAGGGAGGAGAAAGCATGCGGTATCTTAGTGGGTCGGGGAGGCCTTGGGGGCCTGTTCCATCACTAGGCCCTCCATGGCCTTCCCCATCCTGAGGTACCTCATGTTCGCTTAATGAGCCACGTGCGTCTTAATGAGCAAGGGAGTGATCTCATTCGAGGTACGAGATTCACTCTATGAGTTTTTGAGTTACGAGTGGAATGGGCAGGATCCATTACACTCATAACTTGAGGACTACCTGTATTTAGCATTTAGTAAAGAGTAAGCAATCTGTGACCCACATTTTTTTTTAAATCCTAGAACCTGCTCTGAGTCTGCTTATTGCACCTTTACAGTATAATTTGCCACCATATTTATGCAAAATACCTACATGATCATAGTGCGAATCCTCTAAAATAAAATTAAAGTAGTTATAAAAAACAAGAAACTCTGAAAGTATAGGAAAAAAATCTTAGCTTTCTCCATGTATATGTAACATTAAATAATCAATGAACCCTTGGATCATCATTTCAGAGATATTTCCTTACCAGATTCCTCAAACCTTTAGCACTGAGTTTTTCAGCAGAGCTCCTAGTGTATTTGAAAAGTGCTTAAAATTCAGGGAGATATTCAGAGATGCATCTGCCTTGAAAGTAGGTCATACTGAATTGTATAATATAATCAAGTATCAGGAATTGACCACAAGAAATGTGTTATAACATTTTGTATTATGTCATAAAATATTTTATGATGATTTTATAAGATTTGCCAAATTTCAATTCTATGGAAGTCATGGGTCCCAGATTTTGGAGGCATTTTATAAGTTAACCCATATGAGGTACCTTGGTTGAAAAGATTTTGTTCTATGTTTCACCGTTTCACTGAGTTAAAAGTTACAGACAAGAGATAGATAGATATTTATATTCATTTTATATTATTGCCACATCCACTGAAGATTTGGCCTCAGCTCTACATTTAAATCATTCCTCACTCCTGATTTAGACAATAGTTTTAAACATTAACATTTTTTAAAAAAAGTATTGTTAAAATATTGAAATATAAAAGGAGGAAAAGAAATGAGACAGAACAAAGGAAACACCATATATAGATTTTAAAAAAGAAAAAGGCATAGTAAATAGATCTTCCCCTTCCTTTCCATTGTTTCCTCAACCATTAACCATAATATAAATATTTATACTTTAAATAGAACATTAGTGGTTGTTGTTCACTTCCAATTAAGTCCTAAAAACGCTATTCTATATTACATTCAAGAAGTTTCTGCATTCATTATCTTAATGTAGTCTATAAAATAACCCAGAATCTTTATCAACCCCATATTATAAATAAGAGTTGTGGTTGAAGGCCAAACCAGGCATGAACTGAAACACCTGGTAGATAATTATTAGCCCGGGTGGATATGAATTCTATTAGAATCACTGTATGTGGCAGATACCTCCCCTGAGAAAATTTTCCTCCTAGTTGCACTTACTGCTAAGCCCAGAGAAGTAAGGTCTGACTGGTATAAATGACAGCTTACTTTCTTTTATCTACCAGGATCCAACCTTTGTTTCAGGTATACCATAGCTGGACCTGGAATGACTTTATAAAGCTTCATTTGGTACACTAATGTTGGTCATTCCTGCTAAAGGAAGATCTAGACTTCGTTATGAATCCCATGGTTTGAGGTTGGACTATGATAATATAGTCTGTACAAAAATAAAAATACTATTTTCCTAATAATTATAATTATATTAATTAAATAAAACAATATTCATAATAGTAAATATTGTTATGGAAATAACGTAGAATTTTAAGGATGTGGAATTTATTGTTATCATCATGCACCACTTGTATATGAGGAAAAACTTAAAATACTCCCCACATGCTTGAATAATCATATGCATTGTCCCTCCCCTATCAAATTAAAATCTCTTAATAGTGTTTTTTTAGTAAAAGAAATGCTTAAAAGAGCCAATAAATAATGTAGTTTGGCCCATAGTCACAGTCTGTGCAAGCAGATTTAATCTGCAAATTCTATAAAGATCAGGAAGCATAAAGTAGTATGTTCTGGCTTATTGTGTATATGGTAACTGTCATTTTACTTAGCTTTTACTTACAATGACTGCTTTAATCGGATCTGAGGCCTGAATCCTGCTTAATAAGCCTTAGTTCATCACTACAAGAATAACTAGGGCTTAATTTGCTTGGTACAGTGAGTCCCTAGTTTGACTTATTTACCAATACATTATACATTAAACTTAATATATTCTGGGCAATATTGCACCTTGATTGAAAGATAGCTAACCACACCCATTTTATTAGGCAGACGGACATTCATTTTTTCTGAACAGATTGCTTGAGTACAACCTATTGAATTATGGGCCTCCTATGTTTCTCATGTATTATTTCTTCCTTTGATCCTTAGATGATCACAGAAAAGAATAAACTTGTAGAGCTCTATCATTACCCAGGATATCATGAAGAGGAAATGACACCACTGCCCAATGGAATAGAGCTGAATGAAATTTTGGAGAAAGTGATTCGTGCTCAGAGTAAAACTGTAGTTGGGAAGGTAGTTCAGACCTTCGGGGTTTATGTGGCAATACTCTTACTTCTGGAGAAAAATAGCAGGGATAGATTAACCATATATTTACTTGCTTTAATGTCTATTAGCACCTGATATTAAGTGGCCTTAATGCCCCCTGGTGATGACTGCACAGGGATTTTGGTTTTTTCCTTGCTCAGCTTCAAATGAGTACAGTAGATCTAGTTATCTTTCTAATTAACAGAGTATCTAGATGCAACCACTTGGTATGAACAAAAGATTCCATCACTCAGTTACCCAGGATAAAGATTCAAGGAACAACTTTTGTGATTTACAGATTGAGATGAAACCAGCTTTACAGTTTGAATTGGCTCAGTTGAGAGCATGATCTTAACTATTCTCTTCAGGTTTGAACTATGCTTACTTATTCAGATTAGTTCACAATTTGGAGAGCTGAGATTCAAAATATAACTTAAACCCCTTGTTATGACTGCTTAATATAGTTCTGATTAGGCCCGCTAGGTCTAAGGTAAAACAAGATGATGGAGTAAATATACAGTAAAATAATCTTTTCAGACAATTCTTAAAATATCTTGACTAGTAGTTCCCAGCTGACCTCCTCCAGATGTACAAGATATTGCCAGGCTTTGTCCGTTCATAGAGGGAAGTCAGATAATTGCAATTCCACACTTGTGGAGGGTTCGTAACATAGGAGGGAAGACAGATATAGACTATGGTGTTACTCTTTTGTTTCTTTACAGACGAAGTGGGCTGTGAAAATGCTGCACAGGTTTTTTGATGTTCCAAGCACCCGAGCTGTTTTGCTGGATAGTTTCTGGTGGCAATTCCTGCACTTATATCATGTAAGGATAAAGGGTGGTTATTGATTAGATTGTTAAATTCCATTTCTCCAATTTTTCATTTTTTGTTCACCATTTTTATATCATTTCACCTGTTTTAAAAAAATGGTATTCCAAATCTATATCTCTAATATGTTCTATATAATTATAAAATTATAATAAGCTATTCAGAATTTTGAAATATTGGCAAAGAAAAACTATAATGGGTTTTTTTAAAGTCTTATAACTATTGCTTTAATTTGGATTTTTGCATTAATAGGAGTACAGGTAGTCCTTGACTTACACCATTTGTTTAGTGATGTTCAAAGTTACGACACAGAAAAGGTGACATGACAGTTTTTCACACTTTCAACTGTTGCAGCATTCCCATGGTATGTGATCAAAATTCAGACACTTGGCAATTGACATGTATTTATGGCAGTACAGTGTCCCGGGGTCATGTGATCATGCGACCTCCTGACAAGCAAAGTCAATGGGAAAGCCAGATTCAATTAAAAACCATGTTACTAACTTACTGCTGTGATTCACTTAACAACTGTGGCAAGAAAGGTCGTAAAATGGGACAAAACTCACTTAACATCTGTATTACTTAGCAATGGGAATTTTGGGCTCAATTGTGATTATAAGTCAAGGACTACCGGTAGCTTGCTGACCTAAGTGTCCTTTCCAGTTCTTTGATTCTGTACCATATACAGTAATGTTAAAACGATGTTATTAAAACCAGTGAAATACATATTTATTATATTCACTAAGGTGTTATGTTAACAATTTTGTATAGGGGAGAGAAAAAGTCGTATCTGATCATATATCTCAAAAATGTGAATATTGCAATCCAGAGCATCAAACTTACAAATTTACAAGGATAATGCAGGAGGAGAGAATCAGACAATGTCTGTCTGTCTATCGCATTTTTGGCAAACCGATACAGTATATTGGGTGTCAAACTGGCAGCCCCGCAAAGGCCACACCCACCCCGCTCCGCAAAGGCAAAAAAGTCACGATACATCACAGTACATCACATGACACGATCGAATTTGACTCCTGTGCAGTATATGATCCTTCCTCCTTCCCTTCCTCCCTCCTTCCCACTTCCCCTTCCCTTTTAACTCCCTCTCCCCTCCCTCCCTCCCTTCAAATTTATATTTCTTAAGTAAAATTGTCTGAGTAGCCTGGAATTGAAGGATAGCTTTCTTTTATTTAGGAAACTTAAATTACTTATGTATTGGAGGTTTTTTTGGAAAGAAAATTAGGAACATAGAGAAGTAGATTTTACTAGAAGCCTGGGATATGTTAAGTTTTATTTTTGACAATAATAAAAATAAAATCCATTCACAATCTAATTGTTCATACAGAACTGTATTTATAAAGTCTAAAAATATAGGATACATGCTACAAATGTTAATTCAAAACCTAGATAGATTGTCCTTAAATGGTAGCATTGAAGAGGGCTGATGAACCTCCAAAGTCTGTAAGTTAACATGCAAAAGTGATTATATGACCCCAAGACACTGTAACCATCATAAATATGAGTCAGTTGCCTAGCGTCTGAATTTTGATCACATGACCATTGGGATGCTACAACATAAGTGTGAAAAATGGTCATAAGCCACTTTTTTCAGTGCTGTTATAACTTTGAACTGTTGTAAATTAAGGATTATCTGTACTTCTCAGAGGCAGTCCCATTTACATCTAATGACAGTATGCTTTTACTTTAGGCTTCTTGTCACTAGTTTTCCTTCCCAAAATTCCATTGCCATGACACTGTGGTTAAATAAATATGCCTTCAATAACTATGTAATTTATACTTCTCCCAATAGCCAAATCGAGAAATTCAGGGGCACTTATTTGAACGCATTGCAGAAAATTATGCCAGCATTCTATTAGGCAATCCCAGGGTTTCAAACCAGGAATGCATCCTCAAGGTGAGTAAATGTTTTAAGAAATACTGGACTATAAGCGATATTAGTGTTATTTTTTTAATCAAATCTTAAGTGTGATATGATTTAAATTTTAGAAATACAGGAAGACGTTTTAAATCTAAGGGTTAAAACTGGGACACTATTGAATATTACACTATGGTTTCTTTTTCAATAATCAGCTTATGGCTTCTTATTGTGTAAAATGTATGCCATCTCTTCTTGATTTCCAGTTAATACCAATGCTTCCCCCTCCTAAGAAAAATAGATAAAAATAAAGATGAACTTAATCTATTTTCATAAGCAGTCAGTATTTCTGTCAGTAGCTTTCTTCTGTTACAGTACTTATTTCTAGGAACTAGTTTTCAAGCAATACGGAAGTTCACTTGAATGTGAATTTCTGTCTACTTTTCATTAATACCAACTCAGTATCTATGTAGTTATCTACATCTTTTTTAAACTGTGATTTAATCCGCCAAAATTATATATTTGCTATCTTTACTCTTGTGGCACGCTACGGTTTCGGAGGAGTAAGCTAAATGCAACATCACCATCTGAGTAATTATGTAATGATTTCTACTGGAAGAAATCATTGCTCAAGCCTATACACAGAAATCTTCTTGTTTATATCTGAGCGAAACTAGATAAGATTCAACAGTATTCAGGGGGAGGGGGAATTCGGACACCTTCGGGCCCATATAGGGATTCTAGATTAAGTCCTCATTTGACTCTTCCCCCTCGCTCTGTCAGTTCTTTCCTATTGAAGGTTAGGAGAGAAGATGACGATTATCTGACTGCCAATCATTAAACTTCTAATTGAGGGACTTTTGAAAAGATTTTAAGGAGGTTTAATATTCTTATAACACAGGTTGAAAATTAATTGGCTGAGAAATTTAAATACTCAAATACAATTGCCATAGATTTATTTGAGATTCACACACACCCTCCTGCTTTGTTTGAGTTTTTAGTTTTTTCCATCACTATTGAGTCAAGCTGTGTACATCTGCTTCTGCTCCTGTTTCCCGAGGTCCTGGTTTAATACCTCTGAATTCAAAGCCCAACTTTGTGATGTATTCTTCGAGTGGCTGGGAGGTGAGATGCCATGATATCCTTACTCAAGAAATGGTCATATAAGTTTTGAACATGCACTGTCACTGCCTTTCCGCTTACTTATCCTAGATGGGAATCAAGGGATGAATCTACTACTTGCACCTTCCAAAAATTAGTTTTTTAAACTATTGCAACAAAAATGTTGATTATGGCATAAGTTTTTGTGAACTAGAGGCCAAAGTGTGCCATAATAATAATTTTTTTAAATGTTTTTTTAAGATTCTTTGTTGTTTCAGCTAGTTATATGCCAAGATAATTTGTCCTTGTATTTCTTAAGCACAGTATTTTTTATATCAGTTAGGCAACTTTATGAAAAAAACATTTAAACACAGCATGTAATATGGCATATGAAAGAATGCTGTTTATAAAGACAGCATACTCCACGCCTATACTGTAGTGTTTTATTAACTTCTGGTGGTATAACCTTTTAACAGTTATCCTGTAGTAGGTCAGGAAAAAGATCTAAAAAAGGTTCTCCAATTTTTTTCTAATTGCTTGAATACTTGGAATTTTATTGCCCTAGGTAGCTAGTGTACCTTTATTTAGGATGGTTGTCACTGTCTACCAATATATGAGTTAAAGATCAGTTGTGTTGCCTGGGCTGCATAGAAATCATATCAGTTGGAATCTCAACATATTTGGATGGCCCAGGTTGCAAGATACAGTATATGCACCAAAGCCTTTTTCCCAGTTATGAACCCAGGTGGCTCATAATCTGAAAAAAATATGATGTTGTGCTGGAACTAAACAGATCTATCCCTCTTGGCTGTATGAATACAGACTGGTTGGGAACAATAAATGTTAATCTCTTCAAATGATCTTTACGTAATCAGATAGAACATGCTATTTGAAAACACGTGTATTAATTTGAATTCATTCAGTTCTTTAAATTTCTTCCTCTCACTCCTTTTGTTTCCGTATATAGTCTAAGTCATAGTCAACATCATCCACTAGATTATGATTTTTACTATGAATCCTTTTTTGCACAACCTTGTTAGGTACACTGCATGAACCAAGAAGTTTCAATAAATGGGATTACTCCCAGCTGGAACCAGAACGATCAAGGAGAGAAGATTTGATGTCAAGAAAGAAAAAAATAGGGACTGGTAAAAATCCTGATAACATTTATGTTTTTCTTTCTTACATAAAGGAAAATGATCATTGATTTTAAATGAAGTAGTTTCTCATTATGAACCATTATAAAGTATTAAACGGTAAAGGGAAAAAATGACATCAGTAAAATTTAAACAATATGCCAGTTCCCCTTTTATTATATTTCAATCATGCCAAGAAGTCAAAATGAAATCAAGGTTTGTATAGAGTTGTCATGGATTAGTGTTAAATATATGATTTGCTTGCAAAATTAAAGTTTTAGTAAAACATTAATAGTACATACATCTTAAAGCAAAGATCAGCTATAGTAAATAGATTAACCTGAAAACGGTGCTCAATTTGTCTGAGATTTTGTAGAACGTGAGCATCTGGATGTAAATAACTATTGCAAGTCATCTTACTACTTTCTAATCCACTCTATCATACTAACTGTAATATAAGTCTAGACACTTGGTTTAATTTTCTCAGGATTATGTACCTACACAATACCTGAAATTTTCTGCATGTGGATAAATGGCAAGTTAAAACAACCCTGATCATAATATGCCTTAGAGATGAAGAACAGTCTATAGCAGTGATGGTGAACCTTTTAGAGACCGAGTGCACAAACTGCAATCCAAAACCCATTTATTTATCACAAAGTGCCATTTAACCTGAATACTGAGGTTTTAGTTTAGAAAAAACAACTCATACATTAACATCTTTTGTCTTAAAAGAAAAACACAATAATAACAAAGCTTTCAATGATACAAACAACTTTTTATTGAAAGGTAAATGTTTGCATTTGGCATGCTTTTGAACAATTAATGTGATTTTTGCTGTTTTATGTATGCTGATAATATGTTTAAACTTGGCTTATACTTTGTAAGTTTGAGAGCAACACATGCAGCAGCCAGGTCATCTATTAGTCTGTTTCTGGTGTCAGGTTTGATATAATTCAAAGCTGAAGACAGCTGCTCACAAGCATAAGATGATCCAAACAAAGTAAGGAAAGCAATCTCAAGTGCTTTCATTGACTTAAAATTATTTGGCAGAGAATTCCACACTTTAAGGATTTCATTTTCAGAACTGTGCTGTCCTTTGCCATCCTTGTTTTCGCAGGATTGCTCTCAATAAGAGTAAGCCACGCTTTGGCTCCGTTTTTGCCAGGAAGGGGCTTGGGAAATGGCTTTTTCCTGGTGAAAACAAGCCTCTGGGCCCTGATGCTGGTGGAGTGAGGCAGCGGAGGCCAGAGCAGACCCTTCCCCATCTCCCCTCGCTACCCCAAAGCCTCCCTTCACTAACCTCCTTTCCAGCTCTGTTTACCACCACCGCGTGCAGGGCAACAAAAGAAGCTTGTGGGGCTACCGATTTAAAAAAAAAGTTCAACCAGACCTTCCAACTTTGCAAGATCTTTTTTTTTTGCGAGAAGTTGGAAGGTCAGATTGATCTCTTTTTTTTTAATCCCACAAACTTTTGTTGCCCTGCACAAAGAGAACGGAGCTGGAAAGGAGGTTAGTGAAGGAATGTGGTTGCCCTGGGGTGGGGGTCAGGATTTGGCATTGTGGATGCCCTGAGCCCATCTATTCCGTGCGGCCGGCCTGGCGTAGTTTGATTATGTTTCAGTGGGGTTTTTTTTACGGGTGTGTTTTTAGAACAGGCCTGTTATTTAATTCGATTTTAAAACAAACTATTTATTTATTATCGTGGTTTTTAGTATCGCCTGTTCACCGCCCTGAGTCCCGCAAGGGAGATAGGGCGGTATATAAATTTAATAAATAATAATAATAATAATAATGGGGGTTAGGGTTTGGCATTGTCCAAGGGAGACCACTGTGCCTCAGATAGACGGCGTGGAGTCGCTCCTTGTGAAGTGGGGGAAAGGGGTGCAAGTGGGCTTGTTGATTATATACCTGGCTCCCTGCTATGTATCAACAGCCCTGCCTGAGCTGGCTGACGTGATAGCCGGGGTGGCGGTGAGGACCCCCAGACTTATGGTCTTGGGGGATTTCAAC
>NW_015389534.1:67984-77888 GCF_001527695.2 Protobothrops mucrosquamatus
ATTCTAATATGAAGTGATATTTATGTTTTATTCATCTTTCTTTTTCTGATATTGAAATAGATCCCAGCAAGGAAAACATTTAACATATCTGTTAAAAAATCCAAGAAAACTGTATCTGGGAAAAAATATCAAAAGCAGCTTTCCAAAGAAGTTACCACATTGGAAAGTGAAGGTAACATCTGCAGAATTTTATGTAATACCAGCTTTAATAGTGTATGTATGTGGAACTTCGTTTTCAGACTAAGTAAGCAATAATAATGGCGAATGCTCTCTCCAATTGAATGGATTTTATCATAATCTCTCCATAAAAAGGTGTCTTATTTTTATATATCATGAAACCATATTCCTATGACAGAAAGATACAAATATGCTACATTTAGTTGGTTTGTAAAGAATTCACAAGAGGATAACCTTGTATTGTTGTAGTTACCACAAAGCTTAGTCTAGATCATAAAATACTGCATTTTTTCCCCTAAGGATTGTGTGGAAAAACAGAAGTTCTGCACTGGTTTACTTCTGTAGCATTAGCATTGTTGAAGATGAAGTGATTTACAGATGAACACCCTGTGAAGCTACATTTATTTTAAAAAATGCTGTCTGTCTCCCCATTGATTATTGTACAAGAATTTTTGTTTCTTCTCTCTTCCTAGTGCTGGAACTTCAGCTAGCTTGATGGCTTTGTAACTCCACCTCAGTAGCCAGTTTCCCAAAGCTCTTGTCTACTGAGGGGTTTTTTCCCCCTTTCCCCTTGGTAGGATGGCGATGGTAAGGAGATTTGTGTTGTTGCAAATAAGTGTGCTTGTTTTCAGCATTTTGGTTTGGTAGAACAATCAGAATCAGAATCAGAATTGAGCTGGACGGACCTTGGCGGTCTTCTAGTCCAGCCCCTTGCTCAAGCAGGAGTCCCTATATCATTTCAGACAAGTAGTTGTCCAGTCTCTTCTTAAAAACCTCAAGTGATGAAGCACCCACAACGGCTGAAGGCAAGCTGTTCCACTGTTTAATTGTCCTCACTGTTAGGAAGTTCCTTCGTAGTTCCAGGTTGCTTCTCTCCTTGATTAGTTTCCATCCGTTATTTCTTGTTTTGCCTTCTGGTGCTTTGGAAAATAAATTGATCCCCTCCTTCTTGTGGCAGCATCTCAAATACTGGAATACTGCTATCATGTCCCCCCTAGTGCTTTTCTAGACTGGCCATTCCCAAATCCTGCAACCATTCTTCATATGTTTTAGTCTCCAGGCCTTTAATCATCTTAGTTGCTCTTCTTTGCACTTTTTCCAAAGTCTCACCATCTTTTTTGTAATGTGGTGACCAAAACTGGATGCTGAAGTCTAAATATACTATGTCCACAGCATTTCACAGGTCTACTAATTTAGTCACTTTGTCAAAGAATGAAATAAGATAGGTTTGGCATGATCTGTTTTTAACAAACCCGTGCTGGCTACTAGTAATAACTTTATTTGTTTCTAGATGTTCACAGATGTTTTTTGATTATTTTTTCCAGTATCTTCCGAAGTACTGATGTCAGGCTGATTGGTCTGTAGATAATAATAATAATAATAATAATAATAATAATAATAATAATAATAATAATAATAATAATAATAATAATAATAATAATAATAATAATAATAAAAAGTTGGAAGGGATCTTGGAGGCCATCTAGTCCAACCCTATACCATTACAGACAAATGGCTGTCCAGTCTCTTCTAAAAAACTTCCAGTGTTGGAGCATTCACAGCTTCTGGAGGCAGGTTGTTCCACTGGTTAATTGTTCTAACTATCAGGAAGTTTCTCCTTAGTTCTAGGTTGCTTCTCCCTTTGATTAGTTCCCATCCATTGCTTCTTGTCCTTCCTTCAGGCGCTTTGGAGAATAGCTTGACTCCGTCTTCTTTGTGGCAACCCCTGAGATATTGGAACACTGCTATCATGTCCCCCCTCGTCCTTCTCTTCATTAAATTAGACATACCCAATTCCAGCAACCATTCCTTATATGTTTTAGCCTCCAGTCCCCTAATCCAGAGGTCCCCAACCTTTTGGGCACCAGGGACCAGTTACGTGGGGGGGTTTTCATGTGCTGCCTGCGTCCTGTGGATGGGGCTTTCCTTGTTTGTATGGACTGGTTGCTGGCATGTCCATGGACCGGGGGTTGGGGACCCCTGCCCTAATCATCTTTGTTGCTCTTCTCTGTATTCTTTCTAGAGTCTCAACATCTTTTTTTACATCGTGGTGACCAAAACTGGATGTAGTATTCCAAGTGTGGCCTTACCAAGGCATTGTAAAGTGATATTAACACTTCATGTGATCTTGATTCTCTCCCTCTGTTAATGCAGCCTAGCACTGTGTTGGCTTTTTTGGCAGCTGCAGCACACTGCTGGCTCATACAGTTTCCTGGATCTGTTTCCAATCCTCTGGTAGTTCCTCGGTGCTCTAAGTTTTTTTTAAAGATATGAATACAATGGTTCTGAGATAACATCTTTCAGCTCCTTCAGAACTCTGGGATGTAATCCATCAGGTCCGGTGATTTATATCACAGATCACCTTTAAACTACTTCTGATAATTTTGGGAGTGCAAATAATAGCTAGAAGTGCCTGTAAAGGAATTTCAGGATTTTATAGACTACCATATTTTGTCTATGCTTGATCCCTTCTCAGATGATTGTACCAGGTTAGTTAGATCAGTGGTTCTCAACCTGTGGGTCGGGACCCCATTTGGGGTTGATCGACCATTTCATGGGGGTCGCCAAGCAAGGCTGTCAGCCATTTTTTTTGTCCGCCATTTTTTTTGTCCATTTTTCCCCCTTTTCCGGCGGGTGCCTTACCTCCCTTGGGCTGGGCCAGCTGGTGGTCGGCCTGCTCCATCTCTGCCGCTTGCCAGCTACACCTCGGCCGGCACAGGGGGCGGAACCACGCATGCGCGGCACTCCCGGGCAGGGAAAGTCCTCGATTTACGACCAGTTGGGTAGTCCTCAACTTACGACCGGTTTAATCCTCGACTTAAGACCGGTTTAGTCCTCAACTTACGACCGGTTTAGTCCTCGACTTACGACCGGTTGGGGTTGCGGCATTAAAAAGGTTGAGAACCACTGAGTTAGATGCACAGTTTGGACTTTCAAACTATATTAGATAATACAATGCTTGTCTGCCACTATAGAGTATCCCATTTCTAAGCAATACATAAGAGAATTCCTTTTTCTAACTGTGCTACAGATTAGAGAATTCATGCATGGATGTGGTTCATTTCAGCTGAATAGAAAATCCCTCAGAAGTCATAGTCCAGGAACAGGGATTAAAATAAAGATTAAATCATCTTGGTAAAGATTTCTTTAATCTTTGCCTTTAACTTGTGAAAAGCCATTTCAGGATCCTTCTGAGAGAAGCTTCTTCCTCAGTATATATTACTTTTTGGAATGACACATAACCATGCAACACTATCAACGTGGGTCAGGCATTTTGGGAATTCTGCTGAACAGGAAGTGTGGAATCTCTCCAGCGGTAAAATTTATCCCAGGTTTCGAAGTAAACTGATCCACATTTGTCTTTCAAAACCATTGTAAGCCTGTCCATTTCTGCACATGCTAATATTTTATATAGTGACTCTTCCTCTGTGGGGATTTCTTTGCTCTTCCATTTTTGCACAAATGCAAGCCTAGCTGCAGTCAAGATGTGTAACAGCAAATAGATTGTTCCCTTATTGTATTTCTCTGTAGTTATTCCCAGCAAGAAGAGTTCTGGTTTTAACTCTTAAGTCCAATACTAACATATCTCTCAACCAACTTCGTATCCTATTCCAATACTCACGGGCCTTTGGGCATTCCCACCACATATGGTAATATGATCCTATTGCTGATTTACATTTTCAGCATAAAGGTGAGATATTTGAACCCATTTTGGCTAACCTTACGGGTGGGAAATGCCATCTATAGAACATCTCGTAAAGATTCTCCTTGTACGAGGTAGCTAGAGTGAGTTTTCTATTTCTTTCCCACAGTTCTTGCCAGATATGCAGGTCAATATTGAAACCAAAATCCCTACTCCAAATTAACATAGTCTCCTTGACCTGTTCTTCATACATTGCCTGGTTTAATAGAAAGTGATAATTTTTTTTAATCATTTTATCCTCGGGGCCTAATAAAATTTTATCTAGTTCTGTCGGTTCTATTTTTATGCCCTACTCCTTTTTGTCTTTCCTATATCTTGCTTGTAGTTGGAGGTATGCCCACCATTCTAATTCTATCCCTGCATCTTGAAGATTTTTCTTCGCTTTTAATTCTTCTCTCTCATCTAGTATGTTTTTATAGGTTATTACTTTCCCCAACTGAATGAACCTTGGGTGAATGTACATTTCTAGTGTTGAAATTCAGTTGGGAACTTGCCTATAATTCTGTTGCCGGATTTTGGTCCATACATTTCTAGTGTTGAAATCATGCTAACAGCACACTGGTTTCTCTTAATATATGCTTTTTTTTGTGACATTTTCTGGAGTCTCCACATAATTAAGAAATGTCAGTTGACAGTTGTCATTCCAGACAATGCTTCTGAAGCCCTTCTCTGTAGAACCACATGCCATAGTGAAGACCATAAAAAGCTGGGGGGATGGGAACCAAAAGCTTCTTTACCACTTCATATATTTAATGAAATAAATGCAAATCTCTAAATGCAATGAGAAGGCTTTCAAAAAGACAAAAATTTTTCCAAAGGATTAATGAGGACCCAGATTGTTGGGGGCAATATGGTGACTCTGTAAATCACTTACACAGTGCGGTAAAGCACTATGAAGCAGTATATAAGACTAAGCGCTATTGCTATAAAATTTTGAACAGCATTAGCAGAAAGATTCTGTATATTACTGTATAAGATGTGAATGCAGTTATTAACATGTTTTTCTATGAATTTTTTTTAAAAAACAAAATCATAAAAAACCTTGCTAAATTCTAATAATACAGATAGAAAATTGAATTAATCTTTTATTGATCTGCACATCTAAAATGCATGAAATTTATGTGGCCTAGATTTGATGTGATGAGCAGCCATATAAATCTAATACAGGTATTCCTTGATGTACAGTTGTTCATCTACAAAAATAAATGATGAACCCTACACAATCAGCACTCCATTGTTCTGGAAGAGTTTTCTAATTATAGACCAGTCTCAAATATTCAATTTTCAAATAAAGTGATTGAGAAAATAATGATTCTATAGGTCCAATTATATCTGAATTAAATTTATTTTTGGACCTATTGGTTCCAAGATATGATAATAAATGTAGTGAAAAACTCTGATTGTGGTCTGCTAATATGTATTTGCTCATCCATGAGGTCACTTTTCTTCCATACCTGAATATGAGTAATAGCTCCCCTTGGAAAGTAAACTGTGTATGTTATTTATTAATTGATGGTTATTTGAATATATAATTCCTAATAAATGATTAATATTTATCAAATGAGTGCTCTTTTTAGAAATAAAGCATACCACATCAAGTAGTGACCAGCTTAAAGAGGATAATGAGAAAGCTGCATGGAGCAGACGCCAGAACTTACCCAAAAAGAAACTGAAGATAGCTATGCTTCCTCGAGAGGTGACATTATTTATGGATAATAAAAATGTTAAAATAATTATTAATGGATCTGGATAACATAAGAATGTATTCGTTACTCTTGTCCAAATCATAACTTCGTTTTCAACATATATTTGCTTGATTTATTTTGTAGCAAAATAAATCAGCTCTCTCCCAGGCAATGAAAGTTATTTGTCTAAAATGAACTAATGATCCAGAAATGTTTTACAAATCTGAGAGTTGTTCAAAACTCTCTGTTTGGGTTGGTTCAGATTCAGTATCAGTCTCCTTTAGATCATGATAGGTTCAAAGTCAACCTGACAATAAACATCACTCATGTAGAAAGATTGGCTACATTTAGATGACTTATTTTGTGAAATAGTTAATTAGGATATGTTGGATATTGAATATCAGAAAATTCATATATGTGGAGAAAATTATTTTCCAAAATTCATAGGAGAATTTCAGAAGAAAATTATTCAGATTACAGATTTTCTAATATATTTTAAATATATTGCCAAAGTTGTGGAATAATCATTCACCTAAGATAAAAATGATTCATTCTGAATGTTGCTTTAGTAATAGATCAAGCTCTGAAGCACTAATACTCATGTTTATTTACTTTCTAGTCACACCCAGCTTGCTATGGTCCCGAGTTGACGTGGCATCGCTTCAATATTAGTGGTCACAGTCCACTAATTCAACATTACTTCCAGAAACATGGTACTGAATCAAAATCAGGATGTGACATCTTTCTCTCTAGGAGGGAGATATACAAACCAATGCCATATCCTTATGATGTTCTGAAGAGAAGTATTGATGTCTATGGAGATTCTCAGTCATCCAGGTCATGGTTGTCCCAAAGGTGCTTTTTCAAGAGGCAACTGGACTTTCTTGTTTTTCTTCGAAGAAGTTTTGCCACTCATCCAAGAAGCTTCTTCAGCTTTGATTGGATGGTGGGGAATGGAAGGATTTATTTTCCTTGCAGACAGCTGGTCATTTGCATTCTTTTAGAGAGTTGTTGAGGCCACTTGGAGGTTTATCTGTGCAAACGGATGTGGAGCCTTCTTGGAACTGCTGAAAGGACTGTGTTGTAGACTGGAGATAGATGCTGTCATATCCTCCTCTTCTGTTGAGAGAGGACTGTTCAATTTTGACATAGATGGCCTCTTTGACCCCTTTTTCAAACCAGTGGTCCTCTCTGTCCAAAATGTGGAATTTGCTGTCTTCAGAAGAGTGGCCTTTGTCTTTTAAATGCAGATGGACTGCTGAATCTTGTCCTGATGGGTTTGTTCTCCTACGTTTTGATGGAAAATTCTTAAGACCGAGCTTCTTGGCTCACTACTATAATTTGTTTCCAGTATAATATTTAAGAAATGCATTGTTAAATTTACATATAAATGTCTAGGTCATTTTGGGAACCCATTACTTTTTCTTTGTGGTTTGCTTAAGAAAAAAAATTCTAAGTAGAAATTTCCTTTACATTTAAATTCACTGATTCTGTCAAAACATATGCAGAAGTGATCAAGGAAAGTTTTCATATCCTCCATCAGAAGCACAAAGCCTTCAGAAAATGTTATTGGCAACAATACAGAGAAATGAGGAATTTTGATGAACAGAACAAATGTAACCAGGAACTTTACAGGTACCCAAAAGTGTATATTGAAATGATGTAATTTTATGCATATAATGCCCACATTTTAAAACTGTTTCTGGATGTAGATATAGCTTATGGAACAGCCACATTATTTTCTTCCTCTACATTTTCAGATTTTGTTTCATACCATCTTGTGTGATGAAGAGATCTTATCCATCCTTTTGAATTGGCTGACATTGTTTTAATAAAGAATTGAAATGAATTCTAGCATCATGATATCAACATGAGGGAAACAGGGCTCCCTCTAGGAATTTCCTGTTTCTTACATAATGCATTTATTGTTAATTCTTATTTCATTGGCCACTATGAATTCATTACACTAACCCAATACTTTGCTTTAAGGATTCTTGTATTTGTCTGCTCTCACATTTACATACTTGATTTACCCCGAGCTTCACGGTTCAACAAAATCCAAGCTTTACTTTGTAAAATCCATGTGTAATCTATAAGAATTGCATTTCTGTTGTATGGATATTACACTATTCCTGAAATTAATGTGATATTCTTTACTTTGAAAAAAATCCCAGTAACTTTTAAATATATTACTTTTCTTTTCCTTTACTGGAGAACTCGATTGCTTAAATAGGATAGATGGGGAACTCATCAAATTTGCAGATGACACCAAGCTGGCAGGAATAGCCAACACTCAGAAGAAAGGCTTAGATACAGAAGGATCTTGACAGACTTAAACTTTGGGCACTATCTAACAAAATGAAATTCAATGGTGAAAAAAGTATGAAATTCAATGGTGAAAAAAGTAAGGTTCTACACTTAGGCAAGAAAAACCAAGTGCACAGGTACAGTATAGGTGGTACCTTGCTAAATAGTAGTAACTGTGAAAGGGATCTTTGAGTCCCAGTGGACAATCACTTAAATATGAGCCCCAGCAGTGTGCTGCAGCTGCCAAAAAAGCCAACACCGTGCTAGGCTGCATTAATAGAGAGATAGAATCAAGATCACGTGAAGTGTTAATACCATTTTATAACGCCTTGGGGTATGGCCACATCTGGAATACTGCATCCAGTTTTGGTCACCATAATGTAAAAAAGATGTTGAGACTTTAGAAAGAGTGCAGAGAAGAGGAACAAAGATGATTAGGGGACTGGAGGCTAAAACATATAAGGAATGGTTGCTGTAATTGGAGTTAGAACAATTAATCAGTGGAACAACCTGCCTCCAGAAGTTGTGAATGCTCTAACACTGGAAGTTTTTAAGAAGAGACTGGACAACCATTTGTTTGAAATGATATAGGGTTTCCTGCCTGAGCAGGGGGTTGGACTAGAAGACCACAAAAGTCTCTTCCAACTCTATTATTATTATTATTATTATTATTATTATTATTATTATTATTATTATTATTATTATTATTATTATTATTATTATTTACTTTAAATAAAATGACAACAGCAAGTTCTTATACTATCCTCACTCCTGTAGCCCAATTTCCTCCCCATCTTCACCCCTCACCCATTATATTTGAATGAAATAAGTTATTCTATAGTCAAGGCCATTTCCCAGTTGCAATGTATGGCCGTGAAAGTTGGACCATAAGAAAGGCTGAGCGCCAAAGAATTGAGGCCTTTGAACTATGGTGCTGGAGAAGACTCCTGCAAGTCCTCTAGACTGCAAGGCAATCAAACTGGTCAGTCCTGGAGGAGATCAACCCTTGACTGCTCTTTAGAAGGTCAGATCCTGAAGTTGAAACTCAAATACCTTGGTCACCTAATGAGAAGGAGGGACTCACTGGAGAAGAGCTTAATGCTGGGAAAGATTGAGGGCAATAGAAGAAGGGGACGACAGAGAATGAGGTGGCTGGATGGAGTCACTGAAGCAGTAGGCGTGAGCTTAAATGGACTCCAGAAAATGGTAGAGGACAGGAAGGCCTGGAGGAACGTTGTCCATGGGGTTGCGATGGGTCGGACACAACTTTGCAACTAACAACAACAATGAAAAACATTCAATATCTCATAAGTAGCTAGATTGTAACTTGGACTCATTGTGAAAGGCTTTATGTATACATATATTTCAAGCATTTACGAGTTGCCTGTTTGAGAGCTTTATCAGAAAATCTGGCTTCAATATTTAGCTGTAATCATAATCTAGGTTTATTCTCAGCTTTAAAATTCAAATAATATCTCTTCTGCTACTTTATGCTCAAGTTAATTTCAAATTTTCTCTTATCTTATTCTGCAGACAAGCTATAAAAGAAGAGATGAAAAAGAGAAAGGCACAAAAACAAAAAGAATTGCTTTCTTTGAAGGATGCAGAACCTTCATCCCTGTTTTCAAAAGATTCATCTGGGAAACACCGTAGTTAGCCTAGATCTCTACTTCTGAACTGACATTGATTGAGTTCACTGGAAGCATGTTACAGAATGACAATTTAAATAAAAGTAATGAATCTAGGTTTGATACTAAATGTAAATATATTGCTAATTAGAAATAAATGAGTGCTATTACATTAAGGGGGACGAATAAGATAATGTTTTGGGAATGGATATAATTTTGTTTTATTACTTCTGAATATAATTTTTCCCATTACATTTGATTTTATTGTATCTGTTTCATTCTTTGTCCAGTTTAAGAATATATTGACTCTAAATTGGATGATTTGCAACTTTTCTAACACCAATTCCATAATGTATACATAACAGCAATACTTCTTTCCTTCAGAGTTATAATATCTATGTTTG
>NW_015389535.1:0-8108 GCF_001527695.2 Protobothrops mucrosquamatus
TTTTTTTATGTATATATTTCTTTTATTCATGCAGAATTTATATACCTTGTGGAGTTAGAGATATTATTAATTGTTTACTTATATTTGAATATTATCCTGGGATTAGGTTTGGGAAGTCTCGGGGGGGTGGGGGGGGATGCGGGTTTTATATTATATTTGTGTTGTATTTGTATGTTTTCTTTTTATGATGAAAATAATAAAAAATTTTATTGATAATGGTGATGGTGATATTGATGATGATGATGAGATATTTTGAGGAAAAGATGGCAGATAAGATAACTCACGTTTTGCTGGTGGTGGTGGTGGTTTGGGAGCCATTTTACCTCATCAGTACATGTAACATCTCATTCCAATGTGCACAGCTGGAGAATGGAGCAGATTGTGAGAATTAAATGTAAGTGGAAATCCAAACATTTTGCTTAAAAAGAGAAAGTGGTCAGCGAATTGGGGACAGCTTCAGAATTGACTCACATCTCCTAGGCTGGGTTTTATGTCCTCCTAGTGGACAATTATGTCCTCCCTTGGACTGCAAGGCGTTCAAACCGATCAGTCCTAGAAGAGATCAACCCCAATTGCTCTTTAGAAGGCCAGATCCTGAAGTTGAAACTCAAGGATTTTGGCCACCTAATGAGAAGGAAGGACTCACTGGAGAAGAGCCTGATGCTGGGAAAGATGGAGGGCAAGAGAAGAAGGGGATGACAGAGAATGAGGTGGCTGGATGGGGTCCCTGAAGCAGTAGGTGTGAGCTTAAATGGATTCCAGAAGATGGTAGAGGACAGGAAGGCCTGGAGGAACGTGGGCCATGGGGTCACGATGGGTCGGACATGACTTCGCAATTAACAACAAGAAAAACAAGTGGACAATCACTTAAATGTGAGCCAGCTGTTTGAGGCACCAGCCAAAAAAGCCAATGCAATCCTACGTTTCAGTAACAGAGGGATCGAATCCAGATGACATCAACTGTTTGTACCCTCTTAAAATGGCCTGGTAAGGCCACACTTGGAATCCGGCATCCAGTTTTGGTCGCCACATTATAAAAAAGATGTTGAGACTCTGGAAAGAGTGCAGAGAAGAGTCACAAAGAAAATTGGGAGAGTAAAGGCTAAAACATACAAAGAACGGTTGCAGGAATTGGGAAGGTGTAGTTTGATGAAAAGAAGGACTAGGGGGGAACACCCTAGCAGGGTTCCAATATCTAAGGGGCTCCCCCAAAGAAGAGGAGGGGGTCAAGCTATTCTCCAAAGCACCTGAAGGCTGGACAAGAAGTAAAAAATGGAAACCTATCAAGGGGAGAAGCAACGTAGAACTGAGGAGAAATTTCCTGACAGGGAGAACAATTAATCAGTGGAACAACCTGCCTCCAGAAGTTGTGGATACTCCAACACTGGAGTTTTTAAGAAGAGATTAAATAACCATTTGTCTGATATGGTATAGGACAGGGGTAGGCAACCTTGGCTCTTTTATGACTTGTGGACTTCAACTCCCAGATAGCTGGCTCAGGAATACTTGGCTCAGGAATTCTGGGAGTTGATGTCCACGAGTCATAAAAGAGCCAAGGTTGCCTACTCCTCGTATAGGACTTCCTGCTTGAACCTGGGGTTCGACTAGAAGACCTCCAAGGTCCCTTCCAACTCTCTTATTCTGTTCTGTTTTGTTCTGTTCTACTCTGCCCTACCCTACTCTACCCTACCCTATCCTACCCTACCCTACTCTACTCTACTCTCCCTGATTCCCTCTTCCCATTGGTAGAGGGTGGTGGGCATAGGAACAGGATACCTACCCAAACTCTGGACTCTTAGTCTACTACCAGGATTGCACTGTGACTTGGAGCTGCGCTGGACTTAACTCTTTGTGTCTTCAGCTGGATCTTTCTTCTGACAGTTTTTGACAGTTTGTTCCCTTATGATGTAGAATATTCAACTTCTGCCACTCTCCCATTGGCTGGCTGCTGGGCCCAATCAACATCTAGCACTTAGCCTTCAGTTTCCTCCTTTGACCCTCCCCCCCAGAAACCTGCATTTTAATTTGTGGATTTCAGATGGTCCTCGGCAGATACTACATTTCAGGCTGAATTTTCTTCTACTGGTTTAAAATGGTCTGTCTGGGATTTCCTTGGAAGAAGCGGCCAGACGCCATTGCAAAGCCCGTGTTGGGAACTGAGAGTGGCAAGAAATGACCAGATCGGTGAGGGGAAAAAAAAATCAGTCCAATATAAAAAACCAGATGCAATTAGGAAATATATACAGAATATTTTTTTTTTAAGTTAGGATTGAAGCTTGCTTGCAAATGAACCTGTGGAGGCTTTAGCTGTGCTCCTTTAAAACATGGTTGTTTTTTTTCTAATTACCGTAATTTTGTATTCTGGGAGAAAATACGATACTTGGAGTAACAATCGCCTCTCTGACGGACAGTCACCTTGTGAGATTAGAGTGCAGCTGCCTCTCCCACAGTATGACTATGCCGGCTCTTTCTAAAACCTACAATGATCTCCTTTGTTTTATCAACATTTGGAACCAGATTACTTTCATTCGGCCCATTCCCCTCCCCCATACACTTTTCTAGGACTGTCACGTACCACAGGTGGCATGCATACCACCTGTACCACAGGTGGCATGCATACCACCGGTTGAAAAGCCCTGCTGTAGGTAGCCTGGCCCCATGCCGTGTAGGGCTTTATGGGTCACATCCAACGTCTTGAATTGGACCCAGAAGCAAAAAAAATCCTTCCATTCCCCGCCATTCGGTCAGAACAGAAGAAGCTTCTTGGAGGAGAAGCGAAACATTTTCAAGAAAAAAGCCAAGGAAGTCCAGTTGCCTTTTGGAAAAGCACCTTTGGGACAACCATGACCTGGATGGTGGAGAATCTCCACAGAAAACCAGGGGAGCAAACCGGCACCCAGTGCAGCTTGCAGAGAAGAGGTGTTACGCGTGCCTTTCTTTGGGCACTTAAAATTGCCTGCCTGGCTGCACTTTGCCCCAACTGACGCTTCCAGATACTTTTCAAGGGTAGCCTCCTGCATAGCAAATACCAGCAACTTAAATAAAGCTAAGGAAAATCCCTTCAAGATACGAAAAACCCTCACACTCACTCCAAGCCCATCGCCTAATGCCACCACCTTGATTTACAAATGGTAAAGATTGTAAGTCTCACTTACTTTGGCCATGCCATGTGGAGGAACATCACCCCTGCCCAGGCTATGTCCACTTAGGGGTACCTTTTGTGTTATAATAATAATAAAGTTGGAAGGGACCTTGGAGGTTGTTCTGTTCTGTGCGTTGGTAAGACATTGAAACAAGGCAGGAGTAACAACAGATGCTTCTTTATTAAAACTCCAACAGAACAACACAAAATGGCACTGATCCCTTTTATACCTTTTACAGGGAACAGCATCAGCCAATAAATGCAATGTATTTTCCCGCTCTGCGCAAGCACACTAGGCTGGAGACAGCATGTCTGGCCCGGGCAAGCCACGTGGTCTGCCCGGGTCTCTCTGCAGCATCCTGCACCTGCTCTGTCAATTACAGGCCCAGGACATAATACCCCTCCCCTCTTGGTTCAGAAAAAAATAGATACTACTATTTCAACTACTACAAGTCACTCTTTTGAGCGTGTTCTTATTTCTAGCGAACACTAGGCCTGCCCGCTTACTGACAGAAAACTCACATAGTCCTGTAGGAACTTTGGAGGGCCTCTGGCCCGCTCTGATTGTCTCGGAGCTGCTGCAAGCTCCCGGTCTGCAAGCTCGCCTGCCAG
Source organism: Protobothrops mucrosquamatus (assembly GCF_001527695.2). NCBI lineage: Eukaryota > Metazoa > Chordata > Lepidosauria > Squamata > Viperidae > Protobothrops > Protobothrops mucrosquamatus. The sequence continues at coordinate 3,755 of NW_015389535.1, forward strand.
GCTCGGCAGACCGGGACTTTGAGACCCATTTGATGTGGGTGAACCCGGATCTTGCTGGCTGGCCTGTTCCAGTAGGCCCAACCCTTTGTCCATTTGACTTTGGCTGGCTCTTTCCGGTAAGCCCAGACCAGAGTTCCTTGGTGGGGTGGAATTCCCCAGATCAGCGAGAGACCCCGGTTGGGAACACTGTCCTGTAGGCACAAGGCCTGAGGTAGGTGTGGCATGAAAAGCCGATTATGTGCAATGTCCCATGGACCCAGTTCCAGAGTCAGGAGCCGTCTCATTGGCAAAACCCCTATTTGGAGAGTGCAAACTCCCGCTTTCGCAGAGAGACTGAGATCCGTGATCGTGGTCCTCCCCCCCCCGAAAACAGAGTCAGGAGCGGAAGGGTGACTAGGTAGCCTCCATCGCAGCTGGTCAATGTGCCGACGCAGCACGTGACCATCTTCCAAGGCCAGTTCGTATGACAGTGGCCCAGTGACTTTGCAGACCACTGCTGTCACCCAAAGATGTCCAGGTCCATAGTTCCTTGCCCAAACTGATTCGCCCACTTGTAGGTGCCCGCGGTTGTGACACCTGTGAAGCCACCTGGCCTGGGTGCAATCTGTCTAATTTGGTAATAAGATGGCGACCCCAGTGGAGTTCAGCTGGGCTCTTGCCTGTAGCTGTGTAAGGTGTGGTGCGGTGGCAAAGAAGAAAATCAGCTAACCATGTTGGCTTTCAGGAAGACTGGAACTCCGAAGAGGTGAATTGAGGTCCGTTGTCAGAGACAAGAACATCTGGGAGCCCGTGAGAGGTAAAGATTCCCCTCAGCACCTGGATGGTCCTGGCAGTAGTCATGATGGACACTGGAATGACCTCTAGCCATTTAGAGTGACTGTCCACAACAATGAGGAAGAATTGCCCCTGTAAGGGGCCAGCATAGTCGAAATGAACCCTCGACCAAGAAGCATGTGTTTCCTCCCATCTATGCATGGGAGCCTGTGGCATTTCAGGCCTGGACTGTTGGCAAATGTGGCACCCATGTACCTGGGTCTCAATCTCTTTATCAAGCCCAGGCCACCAGAGATACCTTTAGAATGAGTTTTTTGAGTGCTGTATTCACCTTCAAAGATGGTAGCACTGGATCCTAATTTCTAAAGAATGTAGTATGTATAACCATATATATTTTCCTTCAGCTGCAGCTAACTTATACAAAACTAAAAAGGCACATTTACCTTACCTGTCAATTCATGCATCCATCCCAATGACTCAATGGGAAGACTCCAGTTTTGTAGCTAGAGCTTAATACTAATAGTATTCTACAACAAGGATCTGTATTTGTGCAGAGCTAATACACTATATTGAAAACAGCTATCTACTGCTCTTCAACTTGGGATTAGGGGCCTGCTGAATCGCTTTGAGCCATTCAGCAGGATGGATGCCCTCGGCATCTATACGAAACCCCAGGAATTCAGTGGAAGTTACTCCAATTTTGCATTTTTCCTGCTTAAGCTTCAGCCTCGCTTCACGGAACCACAGCAAAACGGACCAAAGCCTTTTGGACAGGTTTTCGATTGATTCCCCTGTGATGAGGACATCATCGAAATATGGGCAAACTCCCGGAATGTTACGGAGCGTTTGCTCCATCACGCTTTGGAAAATGCCAGGAGCTACATTAACTCCGAACTGCAGTCTTCTGACTCTGAAAGCTCCCCGGTGCGTTACGATCGTCTGGGTCTCAGCCGTTGCGTCATCAACCGGTAGCTGTTGATAGGCCTGGGCCAAATCAAGTTTGGCGAAAACTCGGCCGCCTTTAAGTGAGGCCAAAATGTGGCTCACCACAGGCACCAGATAAGAGTGCTGCTGTAACGCTTTGTTTAGCGTGCATTTATAGTCAGCACAATTGCAGACTTCCCCGTTGGCCTTGAGTGTCGTGACTATGGGTGTTTCCCATGGACTGCTTTCCACAGGTTCCAAAATATCTTGCTGTAGCAGTTTATCCAGCTCGGCATTAATCTTTTGCTTCAGCACAAAAGGCACCCGATGAGGCTTAATCCTAATTGGTGCAATGGAGGGGTCTAACCGTAAAGCAATTGGAGGCCCCTTGTACGACCCTAATTCTGGGCTGAACACATCAGCAAACTCCTTGCAAACTTCTGCAAGACCTGTGGTTTGCAAACTGTGTAGCCCACTCATCTGAATTCCAAGTGTCTCAAACCAATTGAGTCCAATTAGACTCATGAGGTCACCCTCAACCACGTCCAAAAACCCTTCAAAATTCCTACGCTGCACTCTGAGCGTGGCCTCCCCTTTCACACTGACTCGGAATTCTAGAAGTCTGTTAGGATAAGATTTGACAGCCTGAATTTACCTCTCTGGCCGCTTCTACAGCAGATCTGCTTGAGGGTGTTCTGGGAAATGATTGACAGAGCTGAACCCGTGTCCAGCTCCATTGTTAAGGGGACCCCCTGCAATTTGACATCAATATACAGTTTCTTCTTCAATGGCCAGTGGGCCCCTGTTCTTAATACACTTTTCTGAGATGCGCAAAAACCCACCCTATTCTAGCTGGGGACCCTGATACCTTTCTGAGGCAATTCTTCCAATGGACGGCCTTTCTTGCGACCCAAACAGATGGCAGCTATGTGGCTTTGCCGGCCACACGCCCAGCAAGTAGCAGAGCGAAAACCGCAGTCGGAGTGCTTGTGGCGGCCTCCACATCCAAAACACTGAGGGAATGAAACTGCCTTGTCAGACCCCTTGTCAGCTTGTTCTTGGGGGCCTTCTCTCCGATGGCTGCTGCAGACGATCGACCTCATTTTCGGAATCCAGTTTGGATACCTCTCGAGCAACCTCTTGATGGACTGAGCCCGAACACGTAGGATTCTTGGAAAGCTGCAAGGCCTTAACAGTTCCTCCCACTGCTTCTTCGGCCGTGATCTCCCTTAGCGCATCTTTGAAGGAAACGTCTTCTTTTGCAAAAATCTTTTGCTGCAGTTCTCGGCTCCTCAAACCACAAACTAGCCAATCTCGTAGCCGTTCTTCCAAGTCTTTGAACTCACAGGGCTTTGCAGCTTGATGCAGAGCAGCAATAAAGTCCACAGCAGACTCTCTGGGATGTTGGTCCCGCTGTTCAAATGCATGACGCCATGCAATCACCGATACCTTCAGTTCGAAATGTTCCTTTAACTGTTAACATTTTCTTCAGCTCTGCATAAGCGATGGATTCCAAAGGTGCTGGGGCAACCAAGTTTTCAGCAATGTCAAAAGTCTCTTGCCCACAGACACAAAGTAACGTTGCGGCTTTGAGCCCGTCCTCCCGAACTTGATTTACTTTAAAGTAGTTCTCACCTCTGGCAATATAGGAGCTCCAACGTTCAGGATGCGTTGTGTCAAATTTGGACAGATGCCCAATCTTAGCCATAGTTTCTTTTTGGCAGCCTCTTCCAATGCCTCGTGCTGCTCAGGCTTGTGAAGAGGTTCCAGGACGAATCTTGACGAGCTCTCCTCCAGCGTCTTCATACTGGCAGGCAGAGTCGCACAAGTTGGAACGCCGAACTTCCAAGCACTTCGGCCTCCCGTGGTGAGTCAGCCTAGTATTCTTTTGTTTTGTTTTTTGCAGCATGATCCCATCCTCGTCACCAATGTTCTGTTCTGTGCGTTGGTAAGGCATTGAAATGAGGCAGGAGTAACAACAGATGCTTCTTTATTAAAACTCCAACAGAACAACACAAAATGGCGCTGATCCCTTTTATATCTTTTACAGGGAACAGCGTCAGCCATTAAATGCAATGTATTTTCCCGCTAGGCTGGAGACAGCCTGTCTGGCCCGGGCAAACCACGTGGTCTGCCCAGGTCTCTCTGCAGCATCCTGCACCTGCTCTGTCAATCATAGGCCCAGGACATAAAACTATTCTTACATCTCAAGCAGCACACAGTCCTCCTCCTCCTCCTCCTCCCTCACCACTCCCTTCTAGCACTGATGATGTTACCTAGTTGGGTCAAATCTAAAAGAAAATAACCAAGTTCAGAGAACATCAAGGATCCCTCATTTCAACCCTGAGCTACACATACTTTTTTAAAAAAAATCAGAGTTTCATCTAGAAGACAGAGTAGAAATTGGCAACCATCTTGCCTCCTAAAAGAATATCGGCTAGTTTTGACATTTCCCTTCACACCTGTTCTTTTTAGATGATCTCTTCCAAGAAACTGAAAAGTCTGCAAAGAGCTGGAATCTTTCTGGGATGAATCTGTACTACATTTCAAAAGGAAAAAGTACCTGGTACGAAGCTGAGAACTTTTGTGTGTCCAGAGACAGCCATTTGGCCTCCATCCTAAGTCATGAAGAGCAGGTGTTAATTGTTGTTATTAC
>NW_015389535.1:9119-19858 GCF_001527695.2 Protobothrops mucrosquamatus
ATTTAACAATGGTGGCAAGAAAGGCCGTAAAATGGGCCAAAATTCACAACACTTAGCAATAAAAAGTTTGGGCTCAATTGTAGTCGTAGGTTGAGGACAAAATCTTAAAGTAGATTTTAAGTGGAATCATTCTGTTGAAGCACCCTCAAATAGTCCGGCTATTGCCCCCTGTTCCCAGTGAATTTATGAGTGGGCAGGAATTTCATAAAAAACGAAAGTTTGGAACAGGGCTCAAAAGCACCTGGGGTAGAGACCAGGAGGCAGAATAACAGGGTAACAGAGCTGAAAGGGACCTTTGAGATCTTCCAGTCCAACCCGCTGCTCAGACAGGAGACCCTATATCATTTCAGATTTGCCTCCAGAAGCGGTGAATGCTCCAACACTGGATGTTTTTAAGAAGAGACTGGACAGCCATTTGTCCGAAATGGTGTAGGGTTTCCTGCCTGAGCAGGGGGTTGGACTAGATGACCTCCAAGGTCCCTTCCAACTTTATTATTATTATTACATAGGCAGGCAAAAATCTCAGCTTCTCACCCAAGGTTGCCTAGCTCAGGGCTTTTCAACCAGTGGTACGGGTACCACCTGTGGTACATTGGCACCTGGCAGGTGGTACGCGACCATCCTAGAAAAGTGGTAGCAGGGGAGGGGAATGAGCTGAACCGGTAGCAGCACCGCACAAGCCTGAGCGAGAGACGGTTGGAGCTACAGGGCTGTCAGGGCTCAGCGGAAGCGCCAGGATCAGCGCTTCTTTGGGGCTGTCAGGGCTCAGTGGAAGCACCAGGATCAGCGCTAGGCTACAGCTGGAGCTCAGCGCTGATCCTGGTACTTCTGCTGAGCCCAGAAGAAACGCCAATCAGCTGGAATGTTGCAGCCTCTCCAGGGTCTTGTGATTTACATTCAGATGCTTGGCAACTGATTCATATTTATGACGGTCACAGTGTCCCAGGGTCATGTGAAGTGAGCAAAACCTGCTGCAACCACCCAGCAGACGGGGGGAATAAAAACCAAACACCCCCACCCCACCCCTGCTGCCAATCCTCAACAGAAATGCTCACAACAATGAAAAACTCAGACAGGAGGAAGAGTGCCGCCGGGCGGCAGGCAGGTGTCTTGCTGGTGGCTTGGGGGGCACTTTTTTCAGTGCCATTGTAAGTTCGAACAGTCGCTAAGCGAACTGTTGTAAGTCGAGGACTACCTGTACTTCATCACTTTTTCCCTTTTTTTTTTTGATCATCAAGTTTTTGACACCTTGCTAGGCGACTGGTGGTACTCGGATATTGTCATATCCTAAAAGTGGTACAATGGGTGAAAAGGTTGAAAAGCCCTGGCCTAGCTGGTTCCTTTGGGCCAGGGATGCAGGCAATCTGGAAAGATTTTAGAACAGTGGTGGCGAACCTATGGCACAGGTGCAGAGGCGGCACTCAGAGCCCTCTCGGTGGGCATGCGCGCTGTCGTCCTACGCCTTCAGCTGGGTTTTATAAAACCTTTTTGCTTTAGGCCTCCGCTGCCGTGTACAAAAAAAAAGGTTCAATCAGTCAATTTCAACTTCTCGCGGGGAAAAAAAAGATCTTGCAAAGTTGGAATTGATTGATTGAACTTTTTAGTTCCACCCAGTCTGCCGTTACCACTGCAGCCATGCCCACCCAATGGGCCACACCCACCCAATGGGCCACGGCCACCTGGCACCCGGCGATGCATAAGTGGGTTTTGGGTTGCAGTTTGGGCACTCGGTCTCTAAAAGGTTCGCCATCACTGTTTTAGAACTTCAAATGCATGTATTTTGATCTCTTTTAATGCCAAGAAGTTGGATCAAAAGGATAGGGTGGTCTTTGGAGAAGGGGAGAATGCGGGGAAGCCAATGTTAATAATCCGGGTCCATCTCTGGCACCAGAACATGAGCTTGTGAGGTCTTCTGCTTCCCCGATTCACACAGAAATCTCTTTTCTAGCATGGAAGAAACTGGTTGGAAAAGCGTCAAAGCAACAGGGTGGCACTCTTTTCCTGCAAGGTAGCAACCGAAATGGCACAGCTCTTGGTTTGGTGAAGAAAGAAAGCTTCACAGGTTGTTGCTTTGGCGTGGAGATTGGGGCAACCATATCTTAAGATATCCAATGTGGATTTGCAGCCAGTCTACAAAAGGCATGTTTGGTTTGGTCGCAAGCAATGCTATTCCAGCAATGTCCTTTACTGGTACAATGTTTTCCAATTTCGACACAGAACATCCCTCCTTTTGGTGCTCCTCGTTTCCAGAAACTACAGAAGAGAAACAAGAAAAATATACGAGTGATCAGTCCAGGCTACCAAGCAACGCTTCCCTCACTCTGTCAAAGCTGCAAGGGAAGTGCCATTGAATCCTTTCACATCAACAGAATGTTGACATTGTGGATGCTAGTTACGATAAACCCTCGATGGGACGGGCCTTTGCTTGGGCAGGGGTAAATGAGGACTGCCTGAGGATAGCCACCCCGGGCTATCCAAGTGATGCCACAGAGGTACTTCTCCGGGTGTCTGGAGACTGGAGGTCTGTCTGGATGGGGAACAGCTGGCTTTGATCCAAGCCTTATGAGACTGAAGCTTCTTCTTCTTCTTGTGCCATATCCGTTATCGGACGTTGGCGATCATGTTGGCGATCCTGTTTTTATCAGCAGCCGCACGAAAAAGTGCTGCTGAGTTTTGTCCAAACCAGTCCCTTAGATTTTGAAGCCACGATGTTCTTCTTCTGCCTGGACCTCGTTTGCCTTCCATCTTTCCCTGGAGGATTAAATGGAGTATGCCATATTTTTCTGGGTGTCGCATCACATGTCCGAAGTATTCTAATTTTTGTTTTTTAATTGTTTTGATGATTTCCCTCGGCTTTCCCAGGCGGCTGATCCCCTCCTCATTTCTGATCTTGTCAACCCAGCTTATATGTAACAGCTGCCTGTAGAGCCACATTTCAAATGCTTCTAGTCTCTTCTGGTGGCCTTCTGTCAGAGACCAACTCTCTGCTCCACAGAGCAGGATAAAAAAAATATAGCATCTGCCAAGCCTGATTCTATGTGTGTGTATATATAATTTCTGCATTTCAGAAAAACAGAACTTTTTTTTTTTTAAGCACAGATTTGGTGGGTAACAAATGCAAGCACAGCTCTTCGTGCCTGAGAAATATTACCCAAAGTGTTCTTTTCCCAAGAACAGACTTGCCTTGTTTTCAACGTTGAGTTGTCATGAACCCAGGTCCAGTTTTTCCCCTTCCGAAGTCCAATCCACATACCAATTCTTGAGAATTGAGTCATAAATTCTGCAAAGTGCTGTAAAAAAAAAAAAGACAAAACTACTTTATTTGCTTACTTAGGTGCTTAAATCACAATGAAGCCCCGGAACGGAAGTTGCCTTTAGAAGTTGTGCGTTGCTCCATCCCTGGAGGCTTTTAAGAAGAGACCGGACAGCTACTTGTCCGAAACGGTTGAGGGTCTCTTGCTCGATCAGGGGGCTGGACTAGAGGTCCCTTCCAGCTCTGTTCTGATGGATTGATTGATCACCATCATCATACGACGTGCTCGCGTGACATATTCTCAAAATGTCAATTATGCTGGGAAAGACCGGGAAACCAATGGTGAAAAAAACAAGGTTCTACATTTAGGCAAGAAAAACCAAATGTACAGGTATAGGATAAGGGGTACCTTGCTCAATAGTAGTAACTGTGAGAGGGATCTCGGAGTCCTAGTGGACGATCCCTTAAATAGGAGCCAGCCATGTGCTGCAGCTGCCAAAAAAGCCAACACAGTGCTAGGCTGCATTAACAGAGGGATAGAATCAAGATCACGTGAAGGGTTAATACCACTTTACAAGGCCTTGGTAAGGCCACACTTGGAATACTGCATCCAGTTTTGGTCACCGCGATGTAAAAAAGATGTTGAGACTCTAGAAAGAGTACAGAGAAGAGCAACAAAGAGGATTAGGGGACTGGAGGCTAAAGCATATAAGGAACGGCTGCTGGAATTGGGTATGTCTAGTCCAGTGATGGCGAACCTTTTAGGGACTGAGTGCCCAACTGCAACCCAAAATCCAGTTATGTATCATCAGATGCTGGGTGGGCGTGGCCCATTGGGTGCGTGTGGTCCATTGGGTGGGCATGGCTGCAGTGGTAACGGAAGACTGGGTGGGACTAAAAAGTTCAATCAATTCCAACTTTGCGAGATCTTTTTTTTTCCCGCGAGAAGTTGAAATTGATTGATTGATTGAACCTTTTTTTTTTTTTTGCATATGGTGGCGGAGGCCTAGAGTGAAAAGGTTTTATAAAACCCAGCTGAAGGCCTAGAACTTTGGCGACGGCGTGCGTGCCCACAGAGAGGGCTCTGCGTGCCACCTGTGGCACGCGTGCCATAGGTTTGCCACCACGAGTCTAGTCTAATGAAGAGAAGGACGAGGGCGGACATGATAGCAGTCTTCCAATATCTCAGGGGCTGCCCCAAAGAAGAGGGAGTCAAGCTATTCTCTAAAGTGCCTGAAGGCAGGAGAAGAAGCAACGAATGGAAACTCGTCAATGAGAGAAGCAACCTGGAAATAAGGAGAAACTTCCTGACAGTTAGAACAATTAACTAGTGGAACCACCTGCCTCCAGAAGCGGTGAATGCTCCAACACTGGAAGCTTTTAAGAAGAGAGTGGACAGCCATTTGTCTGAAATAGTATAGGGTTTCCTGCCTGGGCAGGGGGTTGGGCTAGATGACCTCCAAGGTCCCTTACAACTTTATTATTATTATTATTATTATTACCTTCTACTTACTTCTGTCTTGAGGTCAAGTATAGGAGCCAAAACGGAGTCCAGGTCTTCACATTCCAGGATGGCTTCAGGAAATATCATGGTTGATTCAGAAATATAATAGAGGTGGCCTTGAAAACCTTTCCAGCCTGATTCTTTCCTCTCCTTTATCATTTCTTTCAGCCACGCGAAGAGTGACCCCCAGAAGGGGGGAAAAATAAATGAAAAAAGGGATTTATCAAGTACAGCTTCTTCTTTTTTTCTTTTCTTTTTTCATTTTCCGTATTGACATAAATCCAAAGGAATAAACTTGGCAATGGAGTAGAAAGCATTTAGGTTAAGAAGAAAAAGAAAGAAGAAATGGAGCTAGTGTTCGACTTATAACCAGAGGGGGAGGGGAGGGGGGAGAGGAGGGAGAGGGAGAAGAAAAGGGGGAGAGGAGGGAGAGGGAGAAGAAAAGGGGGAGAGGAGGGAGAGGGGAGAGGGACGGAAAAGGGGGAAGGGAGAGAGTGGGGAGGAAGAAGGGGAGAGAGGGGGAAGAGAGAGAGGGAGAAGGGGAGGGGAGAGGAAAGAGGGGGAGAGGGAGAGGGAGGAAGGGAAGAGGAGAGAGGGAAAGGGGAGAGGGGAGGGGAAGGGAGAGGAGAGGGAAAAGGGAACAGGAGAGGGAGCAAGGGAACGGGAAAGGGAGGAAAAGAAGGGAAGGGGTGGAAGAAGAGGAGAGAGGGGGAAGAGGGAGAGGAAGAAGGTGGGGAGAGGGAGGGAAAGGAGGAGGGGAGAGGGGGAGGGGAAGGGAGAGAAGAGGAAGAAGGGGAGGGGAGAGAGAAGGACTGAGTGAGAGAAGCTAGGTGAGAAGCAACTTACTCAGGCTGAACAGCAGACAAGAGAAGAGATGTAAATCAAGCAAAGTCTTTTCCCAGCTTCCCCCTTGACCCCAGTTGTTCTGCACGCAGGAGTAGCCTACTCCTGTAAGTTACTCATAGTAACGTACCCATGCTTTCTTCTATCTCTTCCATTTCCTTGAGAGAGAATTCCAGCTGTTTCACCAAGGCAATAGCTACGCTCAGTATGGTTGTATCTAAATCGTTGGGGGAAAGTTCAGGTCAGGAGGCTTCTCTATCGACCTTCGGGTTTCCCACCCTCGTCCATTTATACTTATATTTATATTTATACTACATTTATACTATTTAAACTATATTTATAGTCTGGATTACAAACTATAAAGACTACAACATTTTTAAAGGAAAGAACCTCTTCCAGTCTGATTACAAACTTCCGTTTTTCTAGAATCTTTTACACCAACCGCGGTACAAGCTGTTCTTTCTTTCTTTCTTTCTTTCTTTCTTTCTTTCTTCTTTCTTTCTTTCTTTCTTTCTTTTACTCTCAGTTCAGATAGTATTTTTTTTCTTTTCAGCTGAGATTTTACTTTTCTTTTCATCTTTTATTCACCTGTCATTTTTAACGCACCTGGGGATCGCAAAGTCTATCCAGAGGGCAACCTCACTTGCATTTAACTTCTACGTCAACATTAGCCACAGGAGGGACCAAAAGGAGAACTAAGATCTCCTAGAACTGAGGAGAAATTTCCCGACTGTGAGAACAATTTATCAGTGAAACGGCTTTTGCCTCCAGAAGTTGTGGGTTGTTCCATCCCTGGAGGTTTTTAGGAAGAGATTGGACAGCCATTTGTCCCGAATGATAGGGTCTCCTGCTTGAGCAGGGGGTTGGAGTAGAAGACCTCCAAGATCCCTTCCAACTCTGTTATTCTGTTATTCTATCAAAGGTGATAAATGAGGGGATAAGCTGCTGGGAAAGCCAAGGGAAATCATCAAAACAATTACAAAAAGTTAGAATATTTCGGACATGTGATGCGACACCCAGAAAAACACGGCATACTCCATTTCATCCTGCAGGGAAAGATTGAAGGCCAACAAAGTCCAGGCAGAAGAAGAAGGTCGTGGCTTCAAAATCTAAGGGACTGGTTTGGACAAAACACTTTTTCGTGCGGCTGCTGATAAAAACAGGATCGCCAACATGATCGCCAACGTCCGATAACGGATATGGCACAAGAAGAAGAAGAAGATAGTCCTCTGATACTGCTTGGAAAATAAATAATAATAAAGTACTGGGGGGGGAATCAGACTGTGCTCTTTCCAAAGAGGGTAACATTCTGCCTGCGACTCATCACTTACCGTTCATTTCTTCCTTGGTTTGATTTTGAGCAGTCAAAAATGATCGAATTGTCTCCATAGCTTGAATTGTTTGAGTGATTCTATTTAAGTGAACATAATCTAATGCAGAAAAGGGGGGGAGAGAGGAGACGGTTGAGCAACTCTGTTTTTTTATACACTTCATCCCAACTACCCCCCCCCTCAAAGCCTGCAAGCCTTAGTTGTGCCTCATATTCTCAAACCTGTCTGGAACCAGCAGAATACAATTAAGTGAGGTGGCGCCTTGAGGACATGTGCAAAAACCCAGTGCCTGACCACTTCATCCAGAAGCAGAAATCCAAGGTCAGAATGAAGACTTTTATTTCTCAGCTGGGACTAGGAGTCGATATGTGGATAAAATTGAGCCTCTTGATGAATAAGCAAGGTTTTTCTGCTTCCTGCATGCAGCATGTGCTCCTTAGTAAGCTTCATAGCAGGGTTAGATGTAAAGACTGCAGTTGATAATTTTTCTGGGCACCGACAATTGAGTAACAGAGTTGCAAGGGACTTGGGGGGGTCTTCCAGTCCAATCCCCTGATCCAGCAGGAGACCCGAATCAATTCTGGACAAATGCCTGTCCAGTCTCATCTTGAAAACCTCCAGTGATGGAGGACTCAGAACTTCTGAAGGCAAGCCGTTCCATTGATTAACTGTTCTAAATATCAGGACATTCCTCCTTAGTTCTAGGTTGGGTCTCTCCTTGACTAGTTTCCATCCGTTGCTTCTTGTCCTGCCTTCAGGGGCTTTGGAGAATAGTTTGACTCCCTCTTCTTTGGGGCAGCACCTGAGATACTGGAAGACTGCTATCCTGTCCCCCCTCGTCCTTCTCTTCATTAAACCAGACATTCCCAATTCCAGCAATCATTCCTTATATGTTTTAGCCTCTAGTCCCCTGATCATCTTTGTTGCTCTTCTCTGCACTCTTTCTAGAGTCTCAGCATCTTTTTTATATCATGGGGGCGACCCAAACGGGACACAATATTCCAAGTGTGGTCTTACCAAGGTGTTGTAAAGTGGTATTAACACCTGACATGATCTTGATTCTATCCCTCTGTTAATGCTGCCTAGGACTGCATTGCCTTTTTTGGCTACTGCAGCAACACAACTGACTCACAGTTAAGGGATCGTCCACAAGGACCCCCCAGATCCCTCTCACAGTTACTGCTGTGGATCCAGATACCACCTATTCTATATCTACTGCATATATCTGATTTTTCTTGCCTAAATGTAGAACCTTGCTTTTCTCATCATTGAATTTCATTGAGAAGCTCACAGGGATATTAGTTGAGAAGCTTTCTGACGCCTCTTCCGACTGTTAGAATCTCTGTTTTTTGAGGCTAAAGGGTGGGAAATTCGTAGACATCATCATCATCATCATCATCATCATCATCATCATCGAAAAGTTGGAAGGGACCCTGGAGGTCTTCTAGTCCAACCCCCTGCTCAGGCAGGGAACCCTATACCATTTCAGACAAATGGCTGTCCAGTCTCTTCTTAAAAACTTCCAGTGTTAGAGCATTCACCGCTTCTGGAGGCAGGTTGTTCCACTGGTTAATTGTTCTCAATGTCAGGAAGTTTCTCCTTAGTTCTAGGTTGCTTCTCTCCTTGATTAGTTTCCATCTGTTGCTTCTTGTCCTGCCTGTCCACTTTACTTATATAAGTAAAAGAAGAAAGACATGAACAACTCCTTTAAAAATTGTTCCATGAGGTTAGCATAGCTTGTGCAGCATTGCTAACCACCAAAGTGATTGGAGCAACTGTGGAGGGCCATTCAGGTCCGCAGAACACATGAAACGAACGCTTAAATCAGTAACAAGTCATAATTCCTGCTCAACGCAGGCAAGGCAATGTCTGGAATGGTCTAGGGCAGGGGTAGGCAACCTTGGCTCTTTTATGACTCGTGGACTTCAACTCCCAGAATTCCTGAGCCAGCATGGCTCAGCTTGGAAACCTCTCCCTTTCCCCTCAGCATGGCTGGCTCAGGAATTCTGGGTGTTGAAGTCCACGAGTCATAAAAGGGCCAAGGTTGCCTACCCCGGTAGGGTCTCCTGTTTGAGCAGGGGGTTGGACTAGAAGATCTCCAAGGTCCCTTCCAACTCTGCTATTCTGTTATTCTGACTCAAAGGACTTAACCTAGACTGGTCCTTTTTCACACGGAAGAAAAGATTGGCCAAAAGTACTCTGAGGTTGCCTGCCCCAAGCTGGGGATGATGGAGAACAATATTCCAAGAGGCCAAAAGAGCAGTTGGTTAGGAAAAGCTGCTCTGAAGTTTTGTTTTTCCTGCCACAGCGTTGAACTTACACAGAGTACACAAGATGACAGACGCAATGAACATGAGTGTGGAAGCCCAGAGAATAACAGCTGTTTTGGTATCAAAGGTTGATTTCCCTAGAAGCGTAAGAAGGAAACAGCATTTTCAGGCAAACAAGCAAAACAACCCCACCAGCATCTCGGTCTGCCCCCACCTCACCTGAGCCCAGTGACGGTTCACAAAGCCATAAAGGTGTGGTTTTAGAACAAAAACAAAAGCCTCACAAATGCGGTCATGCAATCACTACAAATGAGGGCTGGTTGCTGAGCATCTGAAATGCAGCCACCTCGAGTATGAGGCATCAGCAATTTAGAAGCGAGTGTCATAAGTAGCTTTTGGGCCGTGGTGATGAACCAATGGCACGCGTACCACAGGTGGCACGCAGAGCCCTCTCTGTGGACATGCACGCCGTCGCCCCAGTCCTAGGCCTTCAGCTGGGTTTTATCAATCAATTTCAACTTCTCGCGGGGAAAAAAAAGATCTCTCAAAGTTGGAATTGATTGATTGAACTTTTCAGTCCCACCCAGTCTGCCGTTACCACTGCAGCCATGCCCACCCAATGGGCCACGCCCACCCAATGGGCCACGCCCACCCAATGAGCCATGCCCACCCGGCACCCGACGATACATAAGTGGGCTTTGGGTTGCAGTTTGGGCATTCGGTCTCTAAAAGGTTCGCCATCACTGCTTGTAACTTCAAATGGTCGCTACATGACCAGTCGTAATTCGAGAACTCCCTGTAGTCATTTTCTTTACACTCCTGGAATTTGCATGATTGCTGTCTGTCACAATGAGCAGCAGACAGCAACACCTTTTTTTTTTTTAAAGGAAGCAGCTCCATCTCCTGGCCACCATTCCAATCCCCCTTGGATGCCTCTGTTTTGCTCCATCAGAGGATGATGGGAGGGGTCTTCTCTGGAGCAAAGGAAGGCTTTAGGGATTCGAACCAGCACAGCAACTTCTTGGCTTCCAATAAAGCAAAATATTTGCAGCTCAGGTTGAACCATTCTCTCTGATGGTTTTCTGACAGATGTTTCATTACCCAACTAGGTAACACCATCAGTTCTAGAAGGGAGTGGGGTTTGTGGAGAGGAGGAGGACTGTGGGATCCTTGGCACTCCCTGAACTTGGTTGTTTTCTTGCAGATGTTTCATGACCCAACTAGGTAACATCATCAGTGCTGATGAGAATATTTGTAGTTCAGGGTTGAACTGTGGAATCCTTGGTGCTCTCTCAGCTCCATAGTTTCCTTGCAGACGTTTCATTACCCATCTAGGTATCATCTTCATTGGTAGAAGGGAATGGGGTTGGAGGAGGAGGAGGAAGAGGAGGACGAGGACGAGGACTGTGGGGTCCTTAGTGCTCTCTGAGCTGGGTTGTTTTCTTGCAGGCGTTTCATTATCCAACTAGGTAATATCATCACTGCAAGAAGGGAGTTGTGGTGGTGGTGGTGGTGGTGGTGGTGGTGGTGGAGGAGGA
>NW_015389535.1:19978-24750 GCF_001527695.2 Protobothrops mucrosquamatus
GAGAGGACTGTGGGGTCCTTGGTGTTCTCTGAGCTTGGTGGTTTCCTTACAGACATTTCATGATCCAACTAGGTAATATCATCACTGCGAGAAGGGAGTGGTAGTGGTGGTGGTGGTGGTGGTGGTGGAGGAGGAGGAGGAGGAGGAGGAGGAAGCTTAAACATGCTTCGGATAAACACATGTCCACCATTCAACAAAGTGGGGGAAAAAATAAAAAATGAAAATAACAATTACAAAATAATAATGAATTAATTAAAAAGAACACAAAAACAAGCAAACGCAAAGGACAGACTTCAGTGGACCACCAGGTCTTTTTCTGACATCACTGGACTTACTGGATGGATTTTCGGATGCATACTTACCCACTGGGCCTTTCGCTGGAGCTAGAAAAAAACAGAAAACAAACTGACCTCCAATATGTCAAACAGGACCAACCCCAGGCTGGTGCATCACCCCAGAATCCTTCCCCCAAAGCCCAATGTCTGCCTAAAGGCTCATCAAGCAGCATCAGTGCTAGAATGAGGGGTTGGAGAAGAGGAGGAAAAGGAGCAGGAGGGAGAGGAAGAGGAAGCAGAGGAAGCTTAAGCACTCTTAGTTGTCTTCTACAGATAAGGAATTGAATTTAAAGATGCTTCGATTGTCTGCTGAATATTTGTTGCTCAGGGTTGAAATACTTGGCCTTTAGTGGTCTCTGAGCTCAACAGTTTTCTTGCAGACATTTCGGCACCCAACTAGGTAGCAGCATCAGTACTAGAAGGGTGTGCGATTTGAGGAGGAGGAGGAGGAGGAGAACTGTTAGAACCTTGAAATTCTCTGGGTTTGCTTGTTTTTTTGTAGACATTTCAGGATCCAACTAGGTAACATCATCAGCGCTAGTAGGGAGTGGGTTTATTCTCAATTTATATTCTAGAGTAGTGGTTTTCAACCTTTTCTCACCACGGACCCCCTTTAAGTACCTTTTGTGGCCACAGACCATGGCAACAAACCCCAGGACTCAAAATTTAAATCATAACATTTCTTCAAGTCTTTTCAGACCCCCGTGATGACATCATGGACCCCCAGGGGTCTGCTGACCACAGATTGGGAACCACCGTTGTAGAAGATATCCTTGTCAGTGTTGGTGGGACTAGCAAGCCACTAGTATATTAATTGAGAACAAACCCCAGTCCCTACTGGCACCGATGATGTTATGTAGTTGGGTAATGAAACATCCGCAAGAAAAGAACCAAGCTCAGAAAGCACCAAGGACCCCTCACTTGTTCATTTCCCAGGCTGGCAGGGACCTCTGCACATGTTCAGAGAGGAGACAATAAAGCAGAGTAATACTTTGAGACACATTAGCCCTTGACCTTCACTGAGAACTGAAAACCCAGGATGTTGTTTTTTCTTTCCTCTCTCCCCACCCTCTTTATTCTTCCTTTATGCAACAACAAGTTGGGCAACGACACACCTTTGGTTTCAAGATCTTCGTCTGACTCCTCACCATCCTCCATTGTACCATTTTATTTCCTCTGCACAAAGACAAAATATTTGAAAGCATTGAAATGCACCTGACAAAGATCACATTCTCATGTCTTTCTTTGATGAATTTATAAGGCCTTCACTGAATTGGACTAGAAGAGCTCCAAGGTCCCAACTCTGCTATTCTCTTATTCACTTGTGCTTCAAATGGCAACTCTTCTTGAAGAGACCATAGGACAGTAGTTTCCCATGGAATTGGGTGCTGGGAGCCAAAGGAAACCATCATGCTCTCAACTGCAGTGGACTCTTTTAGAGGACTTAAGTTTGCTAACCGCACTTTCGAATGACTTTCAAAAAATTCATATTTAACTATCTTAAAGGCATTAGAGATCTTCAAAACAACAAGTTTAAAAAGCTACCTGGTGAGTTAATCTTTGTTCTTGAATAAAAGAAAAACCAACTATGAGCTCAAGAACTTGAAGAATTAGAAATGAATGATAAAAAAGCTAAATAAGAATTTAATAAAGTTATAAATGAATTAAGGGACTACACAATATGGAATATTAGGTTCTTTGCCTTAACATTTTGGAAGCAATTATATAAATAAACAGCACCTTCATGGGAATTAATTTGTTCAGAATAGCTCAAGTCAAAGCAAAATAGAGAGAGAATTTATGATTTCAGAAATTGAACACTAGAGGAGACTAAATATTCCAGGCATAAAGAGAAATGGGAGAAAAAGTAAAAAAGTCAGCATCTTGTCTTTGGTCAGGAATGAATCTTGTGAAATGATGGGAAATACTATGATGTTTAAAATACTTCAGGAGATTTTTGAAGAACGGGAGCCAAGAATAGCAGCTTCAGCAACAGCAATGATGCCTGCTTCTATAAATAGATTGTGTTCAGAGGATGTGTTAAAAAGAAATCACTGGAAGAGAACATTCTAGAGGATTTACAAGGTAAAGAAATGAATCAAATTTCTGATGTAGAAACATCAGAACACAAAGAATTTACAGAAATACTGGAAAATTAAAAGAAAATATGAGACAGAGAAAACAAAGTGTAAATGACAAGCCAGGTGTCAATTCTCCTGGCTTAACTAGATAGGAAACAAGGCTAGATGATCTAATTCTACTTTATTTGAAGGCTAAATTAGTACAAGGTACAAAGTTTCTGCCACCACTTTTTCCTGCCTGGGAAATTACGGAGGGCCCGTCCTAAGTTTCTTCCTCTGCCCGTAAAGCAACCTGGGGCTCCTGTGTCTCTTCTCTGATTGTTTCCTAGGCAGCATTTCTTTCCCTCGTTCCCCAACTTCATGCTCATATTAAATTGCACCAAGAGATAGATCTGGGTATGGATTTTCTTTTATAGGACCCAGAAAAGAAGGGGTTAAGCCCTGAAAAAAGCTTTGAGATGGAAATAAGAAAAAGTGAAGGGAGGTCAAATCCAATGATATCAACTGAATGAACTAAAGATGAATATTGCTAGGAACAAAAGAAAAGAATACAGAGTTAGTTCACTTGACCAAGGTGAAAATAAGACATGTCAGTATAAATCTGGAGCCCCTTATGAATTTTTTTTTTGCTGAAATGCAAATTGATGCAGATGATATGAGAAGCCTTCTCCGACCCAATGTCCTCCAAGGGTTTGGCTGTCCCGAATCTCTGATCAAACAGGGCAGTGTGACCGCAGATGGGGACTGCAGCCAAGAAATTAAAAGACGCTTGCTCCTGGGGAGGAAAGCTATGGCAAATCTAGACAGCATACTAAAAAGCAGAGACATCACCCTGCCAACAAAAATACGCATTGCCAAGGCCATGGTTTTCCCAGTTGCAATGTATGGCTGTGAAAGTTGGACCCTAAGAAAGGCTGAGCGCCAAAGAATGGAGGCCTTTGAACTCTGGTGCTGCAGAAGACTCCTGCGAATCCCCTGGGCTGCAAGGCGATCCAGCCGGTCAGTCCTGGAGGAGATCAACCCTGACTGCTCTTTAGAAGGCCAGATCCTGAAGTTGAAACTCAAGTCCTTTGGCCACCTAATGAGAAGGAAGGACTCACTGGAGAAGAGCCCGATGCTGGGAAAGATGGAGGGCAAGAGAAGAATGGGACGACAAAGAAGGAGGTGGCTGGATGGAGTCCCTGAAGCAGGAGGCGTGAGCTTAAATGGACTCCAGAAGATGGTAGAGGACAGGAAGGCCTGGAGGAACATTGTCCATGGGTTGCGATGGGTCGGACACGACTTCGCAACTAACAACAGAAGACACCCAGGCTGCCTCCTAAGGCTCACAAGTAGGGCGAGGCTATTTCCTTCCTGTATGTCATGGGAAGAGAACTAAAGGTCTTTGCACGAAACTCGTCTTCCCCATCCATTGGGGCCTATGAGGATATGTTAGTGGTGAATGTAGCTTAACTCAGTTTCTTCACTTCCTGCTGCAGCATCCCTCTGACAGGTGCCACCCACTTCCCCTTTGATGCCAAACCTTCCAGAACCCTCCCACTCAACCATTGTTTGATTGGCTGCTTACCATTCTTTCTGTCAGCATTCCACACATGAAACAACTTTAGGCAAACACTCCTTTGGGTGTATGTATGTATGTATGTATGTATGTATGTATGTATATTATATATAAAACCCTCTTTATTTCATGTCAGGTTTCCATTTTTAATCATGCTTCCATGGGAATCAAGAAGTAAGGGTCACCCTAATCTTTCTAAGCTCTGCAGAGGGCAGCTGATGGGAGGGACATAAATACTGTATATGTGTGTGAAGTGACAGATGATAGATAGATAGATAGATTTTGCAGCAATGGCTGGAGGTGAGGCAGCAATGGCTGGAGGTGAGGCAGCAAAGGCAGCAATGGCTGGAGGTGAGGCACGGAGGAGGGAAGGAGATGGAGAGTGGAAGGATTCCTATGTGCTTTTGTGACTGAAGTTCTGGGATTTGTGCAATGTGGGCTTTGTGTTCTTAAGGAGTGTTTGACAATTTCTATTTGGCTGATAGTGTTAGCTTCTATTGCTCTGCTATTGTTAGCTGTAAGTTTTGCTGCAAGGGATTTTGAAGTATTTTTCTCCTGAATGGATTTTGCCTGTAGCATTCCTTTACTTAAGAATGGAGCCATTTGGCAAGGCTACCTTAGCCGGCAGCCAGTACTTATTAAAAAAAAAATTCTTCCTTAAGCGCCGGCTGCTTAACTTTCTTTTCTAGTCCAGGGCTTTTCAACCTTTTCACTCACTGTACCACTTTTAGGATATGGCAATATCCGAGTACCACCAGTCGCCGAGCAAGGTGTCAAAAACTTGATAACCCCCCCCCC
>NW_015389535.1:25044-29538 GCF_001527695.2 Protobothrops mucrosquamatus
GCTTCCACTGAGCCCTGACAACCCTGCAGCTCCAGCCATCTCTTGCTCAGGCTTGTGCGGTGCTGCTACCGGTTCAGCTCATTCCCCTCCCCCACTACCACTTTTCTAAGATGGTCGCGTACTACCTGCCAGGTGCCAATGTACCACAGGTGGTACCCGTACCACTGGTTGAAGAGCTCTGTTCTATGTCAGCCGAGGACCTTTTGAAGGCAGCAGAGTAGAGATGTGATAAATCAAACCTCCGTAATGACTTGGATGGCAAATCCTGGGATGGTGGGTGGGGTTTTGATACTCCGGCATGTAGTTCTATTTATTTATTTAAAGATTTATATGGCCGCCCACTCACTCTCAGTGACTCTGGGCAGCTTACAAACAATAAAGCTGAACTAAATAGAATGAACACAGAAAAGACAGTTTCTTTTTTCATTCTTTTTTACTTGCCCCTTAATTTGCTAAATAAGACCGTATCTTTCATCTCCAAAAAGGCAGGATGGAAAAGGTGTTTGGAAGCTGATGTCAAAGTCCTGAGTTCTTCCATGTCTCCACACTGGCTGACTGGGGCAACTGTTTTTAAGAGGCAGGTTCACCGAGTGGCATTTCTTTCTCACTGGGTTCATCAAGTACAATTTTGTGCAATGTTCAGCAAAGAGCTAGTTTATCCATTTGGTCTCAGGTTTCCGCTTGCAAATGCCTCTTCCCTCGTTGAGACATCTCAAAGTATACCAACATGCCAATTGTGTTTTACATTTACTTTCCAATGTTGCACATTTATCACGCCCATAACTGTATGGTTCGCCTTCCTTCCAGTAGCTGGAAAGAAGAAACAACCATCATCAGTTTCCAGACAAAATAAGTATCATTTATAGACTTCGGAGCAGGAAATAAATGTCTGATCCATTCACCTTCTTCCCTCACCTCAATGGGAGTTTCCAACAACTCCAAATGTTGGTCTGTGGTTGTTTTGGCAGAGAAATAGAGGTGGAGTTCACCACAATCTTGGCGACACATCTCCCCCTCCATCCTCTTGAACAGACCATGACAAAAGATTATGGATCTCTAGGCAACCCTTTTTAAAAAATGGACCGTGGCACCATTCTTGGTTGCTTTGGGCATTGAGGCTTGGGGAGAATTCTACACAAACACACACACACACACACACATACATACACACACACACACACATATATACACACACATATATATATATACACACATATACAGATTAAAGTTTCTATCCCTTAATCTATCTGCATCAATTTGTAATGACTACCACATAATGTGGTGACAACATCATACAAATACCATTATTATTGTTATTGTTGTTGTTGTTATGCACACTGCATCTTCTGACACCTCTCTCAAATTTGAAGATATTTCAGGCTATAAGAAACAAACCTGAATTAGGCACTTACGTTTTTTGAGGAAAACTGTCAGTCATCACCCATCTCCATGTCCTGTTAATATAATACAATCCAATCCAGTAACTACCATATTTCTGTTTAGTTTCATATTCTAAGAACCTCTGAAAGAAAAAAATCCACACATTATTTACAGTGAATGAAGGGGAGATTCTCACCTTAAGGACGTTCAGAATCCACAACCACCTGCAGTCCATCCACAATGAACACATCGGAGGAGGCACTCAGGTTGGTGAGGGCCTATCTGCTCGCCTTCTTTCCTTCATCTGATCAGCTGCTCACTGCCCCTGCTTGGGGGCTTCCAGGAGGGAGGAGCCCTGCAAGACTACCGGCCAGCAGGAAAGGCCAGGTCTCTCAGCACTGGCAACACCTGTCCACACCTCCGCAACGGCTGTACGGAAGCCTCCTTGGTTGCAGCACAGAGTCTTCTTTCAGACTCAGCACAACTGTGGGCCCAAAAGCTCCGTGGCAGCTTGCAGGGAGCTGGCACGCTTTGAGAGGGCAGGTAGAGCTTGGAAACAGCCTGAAACCCATGCTGACAAGGAGCCCCTCTGCAGCTCTGTTCAGCACCCATGAACTGGAGCTTTCCTGTGTTAATCCCCACCGTCAAGCCGTGGGTCCAAGCCTGCCACCCCCCACGCCACCCAAGACCCATCTGAGCCCTCTCCTGCACTCCTGGCCTGGAAGCACAGGGACAGCTTTCAATCAGATGTCTTGCTCTCCCCCTTCTCCAGAGACCCTCAATGCAGGAGAGGGATCCGCGATGGGCACAGTCAGTTTTAGGCTGGTGTCCTTTTCTGCCAAATCAAGGCCAGGCTGATGGTGGAGACAAAGCAAAAGCCGAATGGAAAAACCACAAAGTCATTCCATCAGGAGAGGGAGAATGTCAGGGCGCTTACCTCCTCATCGTCATCCTGAACATCGGCTATTAAAGCTTGCGATTTATTGCATAGTTTCATTGTGTCCCAAAAACTCAGTTTCTCGTAATTAAATAAATACAGGTGGCCGTTATGGGCCCGCCAGTTGTGATTCAGTTTGTGATGAAGGTCGGCTTTGAGACAAATTGGGACATGAAGAGGGAAAGAAGAAAGAACAAATGAGAAGGACCACTGTTAGGCAAATACTTTCATCCATATTTTTTTTTTAAAAAAACATATTTTAAGGAAAAAAAGCACATAGGGCATAAATAAAGTTTTCAAAGTGTTTTCCTTCAGCGACATGTCATCCTGAGAATTCGTGGCTTCCTTGCTTTTCGTTATAAGATGGCCAGATTACAAAAGGAGATCTGTAATCTGAACCACATCTTTTCCACCCTACAAAAATGTCTGTGAGGTGTCTTAGCTGATAGTGATTGGGGGAGACGGGGCAGAGAAAAAAGAATAAGAAAGTAGCACAAAGGGGGAAGAGCGGAGGGAGGAAAATTACAAGTCCTGCATGAAAAATATTGAAATCTAAATATAGATTTATATTTATATTTCAGACAAAGAGTTGCCCAGTCCCTTAATTGCATATGTATAGACATAGTTTTATGACTAAGACGTTTCGCTTCTCATCCAAGAAGCTTCTTCAGCTCTTCAGCTCTTCTTCAGCTGAAGGAGAGAAACGTCTTCAAAGAAAAACAAGAAAGTCCAATTGCCTCGTGAAAAAGCATTGTGGGACACCCATTTGGATACTTGCTGATAAACCAGGAGGCTAGATGGGAACAAGGAAAAGCTAACCATGTGCTTTAAGCGCGAAAACCCCAGATCCAGCTTTGTTTCTGCTGTAACCACTTGCTTTAGGAAAGTGGACCTTTTGGAGACTTCCGGTTCTGGTGCGCGGCAACGCCGGTCATGTCTGGGGTTTTGTCTTCAGTCCGGCCGGGTTTTCTGCGTCAGTAGACCCCCTAGGGGTCGAAAGTTGCCCTGGAGGGGCAACCACCGAGAAGGAGGCTTGCTGGTGACTGCGGCTCCAGCTATTTCCTTAGGGCCGACGGAGGAACGATTGTCCTGCAAGATGGCCGATTATCCTGCTGCACCAGCCGAAGTCACAATTACAACTAAGCGACATTAGACCCACCGCGGAGGATCTGGGTGAGACCCTTTTAGCTCTTCTCTTTCCCCTACTTGGTTCTGTTTGCCTGTAAAAACTTGGATGGAATTATTTCCCTGTTTGGAAAAAGCAGCTTCTGTGTGTATGGGAAGAGAGGCGTTGAGAACACAAAATTTTTAAAGTCTACACTCTATTTTCAGTCATTTTGGGATACAGAAAAAAAACCGCTTTTTCAAATTGTATTAGTAGCTATATTGGAAGATTATTTCTTTCTCCACTCTTTCCTTTAAAAGAGGGAAAAAAGGGGGAAAAATGATGTCTGGAAAAGATTTTTTATTTACTGAGGACATCTAGTGGTGAAAAGTCAATGTTGCAACTATTCTTTGGATAGAAACCTGACCTTCAGACTATTTCTGGAAAAGATAAGCTGATGCAGCTGTGGGAACTGAGGGGTGGACACTGTTTAATTACAGCCCTCTTTGAAATAATAATAATAATAATAATAATAATAATAATAATAATAATAATAATAATAATAATAATAATAATAATAATAATAATAATAATAACAACAACAACAACAACGAAAGGACTCTCTTTGATTACTTTTAAAATGGAGAAACCTTACTCTCACTTAAATTGCAAGCTTATACTGGAAAAGATCTATGAGGTTTCTGAAGAAATATGTGCTATAAGGAAAGTGATAACTACAGAACGAAGAGTCAACTTTACCCCAAACTTTCAAACTGACTTTCAGACTACAACTGTTTATTCTACCAAGCAAAACATACCAGAAGAGGAACTAAGGGAGATTAAAGAGGACTTTGTTACAGTGAAAGAGATTATCACAGAACTAAGAACCAGAGATTCTTCTTTAAATCTTAAAAGTGACTTTCAGACTACACCTGACTATTCTACAAACCAAAATACACTAAAAGATGACTTTATTGAGGATACAGAGGAACTTATTTCACCCTACAAGCATCTTACCTATATGTTTGAGGATCAGAAAAAGCAAAGACTGAGATTTGAACCTTTAAAGCAG